>NC_086370.1:23223789-23318789 GCF_036324505.1 Eleginops maclovinus
AGGCTTGTAAAACAGGAAGTCAATTCAGGGAAGTCTGTCACGTTTGAAGGCAATTAAGACAAGCACTTTTATATATAGAAGTCAGCATTCACTCAGAGACAGAGGCTGCAACACATGTTGGGTTAAGAGAAAAAAGTCTCCGAAACTGAGGACACTTTGGAAGGTGAGGACATGATGACATTTCTGAAACCCCCCTCAAAGCCTGAGAGTAATCCAGCCTTACCGCTGCTTCACTCAGGGCCGATTGTCAGATAACCTCTCTCTGAAACCTGGCAGATAATTTTTTACTGCAATATCAGATTGAAGATACAGTATATTGAAGATTTGAACAGGATTAAGAGGACAGAGGAGGATTCTGGGTAATGGGGCGGCTCAGGATATAGAGACGTTGTCCACTGAGAAGAAGGTCACCTGAACATCAGCAGGAGAGGACTCTTTAAAGTAGAGACACTACATACTGATATACACCTGAACATCAGCAGGAGAGGACTCTTTAAAGTAGAGACTCTACATACTGATATACACCTGAACATCAGCAGGAGAGGACTCTTTAAAGTAGAGACACTACATACTGATATACACCTGAACATCAGCAGGAGAGGACTCTTTAAAGTAGAGACTCTACATACTGATATACACCTGAACATCAGCAGGAGAGGACTCTTTAAAGTAGAGACACTACATACTGATATACACCTGAACATCAGCAGGAGAGGACTCTTTAAAGTAGAGACCCTACATACTGATATACACCTGAACATCAGCAGGAGAGGACTCTTTAAAGTAGAGACTCTACATACTGATATACACCTGAACATCAGCAGGAGAGGACTCTTTAAAGTAGAGACTCTACATACTGATATACACCTGAACATCAGCAGGAGAGGACTCTTTAAAGTAGAGACACTACATACTGATATACACCTGAACATCAGCAGGAGAGGACTCTTTAAAGTAGAGACACTACATACTGATATACACCTGAACATCAGCAGGAGAGGACTCTTTAAAGTAGAGACTCTACATACTGATATACACCTGAACATCAGCAGGAGAGGACTCTTTAAAGTAGAGACTCTACATACTGATATACACCTGAACATCAGCAGGAGAGGACTCTTTAAAGAAAGCCAGGTCTCCTTTTATATCCTAAATATTTGGGGTTCTTCTAAGGTCACTTTGATGTTTTCTGTTGGCTCTGACGCAGATTAACTTTGCATGGAAGATATGCATGATGGGAAGTTGTCTTCAAAGTTGAGGGAGGCCTGCAGCAGATTTCTGAGATGTAGAGAAACTGTTTTACCTGCCTCTCCGACCTGTTCCCACACACTCTGTTTGGATGTAGAGGGACTCAGATTTTCATGTCCAGGAGTCGCAGGAGTTGTTCCTCTGTGCTGAAGTTCAAATTACATTTTCTCACACTGAGAAACTGAAACACAGATGAAAACACGGCGCAGCGTTGGTGGGCTGAGTGTACAGCCTCTGTCTGCACTTTAAAAGGCTGCAGAGACAGAGACATTACAATCCAATTATTCCTGACTTTTTTCAAAAACAATGTCAAACGTTTCTCTCACAAGAGAGCCGTCATTTTTCTCTCCGCTGAAAAACAAATTGTGCTATCAATCACACAAGCGTGCATGGCACTTGTGCCATATTGTAAAGCAACATCATACTAACAAGACAGATAGATATTTGGTTAAAGCACCCTTCTGTCATTTTATACGGTGGCTGACAGTCGCAAAATTCTTCCATCCGGAGCAACGTGATGCAGCTTCAGAAACACAAATCAGAACTCCTGCAGAAACATCTGCAGCAGCTCTTCAACACATGCAGCATCTAGAGAACATTCAGCAGAGGAAACATGAGCAGTTTACTAAAAGCTGCAGAAACCAAACGCTGCAAGAAGCTCCAACACAACGGAGACCAGGGGACACTAACGAGAGACGCACACAGCTGGAGACCAGGGGACACTGAAGAGAGACGCACACAGCTGGAGACCAGGGGACACTAAAGAGAGACGCACACACTGAAGAGAGACGCACACAGCTGGAGACCAGGGGACACTAAAGACAGACGCACACACTGAAGAGAGACGCACACAGCTGGAGACCAGGGGACACTAAAGAGAGACGCACACAGCTGGAGACCAGGAGACACTGAAGAGAGACGCACACAGCTGGAGACCAGGGGACACTAAAGAGAGACGCACACAGCTGGAGACCAGGGGACACTGAAGAGAGACGCACACAGCTGGAGACCAGGGGACACTAAAGAGAGACGCACACAGCTGGAGACCAGGGGACACTGAAGAGAGACGCACACAGTTGGAGACCAGGGGACACTAAAGAGAGACGCACACAGCTGGAGACCAGGAGACACTGAAGAGAGACGCACACAGCTGGAGACCAGGGGACACTAAAGACAGACGCACACAGCTGGAGACCAGGGGACACTAACTAACTAACAGCTGGGTCTCTGTTGTTGTTCTCCTGAAATGTTGTCTGGTCTTATTCTAACGATGTGATCACATGACTCCTTCTGATGTCACTGCAGATATTTGACCCCTGGTTGTCGGTCACGTTGATGACTAACAGAAAAGGAAGGAGTCATGTGATCACTTCGTTAAAATAAGACCAGAAAACATTCAGGAGAGTTTCCAACAGCAGAGACAGTTTTGCTTTCAGCATTGTCTTCTCCTCGTTCAGGTAAACATAAACCCCTTCCAGCGTCCTTTATGGTCTCCTGATGGTGAAGAGAGCTGAATGTAGGACAGCAGTGAGTCCAGGTCCAGATGGCCGTCTCTCGGCCATCTGGACCTGGACTTTGGCTGCACTGAATGGGCTGGCAAACTGTGTGTGTGTGTGTGTGTGTGTGTGTGTGTGTGTGTGTGTGTGTGTCTGCAGTACTTAACTAAGAAAATAGTCCGTTCCACTGCTTGGTACAAACGGGTGGTACTGCCACAAGCGGAACGTAACTTGATCCTCCTTAGCAACGGTCTGTTCTCCAGCAGACCTCCGGAACATCCAAATTGACCAATCAGGACCGAGGATTCAACTAAGCTGTGTAACAACTACAACTAATGTCTAAATTAAAGGTTTAAATATGTTCTTCCATGTTTTGGAACAGCATCCTCGTCTGACGTCCTTTCCTTTTGACTCTGCAGTCTGTGACAGACCTGTCTTTTAAATAACTCAAATGTACCCTAAAATGCATCCTTGGTGTCCCTATCTTGTCTAGAACACTGTTGACTTTGCCAAGCCCCTAAAAAAGCTTGTCAAACTTTATTTGAGGTATTAAATAGCACATTTTGAGATTTGAAGGCAGGTAAAGGATTCCAGGACGGACTGAAGGACACGTGACACATGCTGAGCGTGGGTAAAAGGTGTTAATAGAAAGCCTCACAATGGAAATCATGGCTCAATAATTAGTCACATATTTTGGTGCTTTGTTTGAAGCTTGAATTGAATATTTCTGTCTCTCCATTATCAGGGCTCATGGTTTCCACCCAATTACATTTAGACAGGATTTTCAAAACAGCATAAAGGAAGAAAGGTCTTTATTCAGCAGACAAGTGCTGCTTAATTATCCGTCCAAGTGGTTATACGTAGGCTGCTGTATATTGTTCTTTATTGAAAAAATGCACCAACTCACCCCCCCAACACACACACACACACACACACACACACACACACACACACACACACACACACACACACACACACACACACACACACACACACACACACACACTGGGGGGGGGTACTTCATCACCCCACAAATAGAAGAGAGAGCCGCGTTCCTCGGAGGGTACATGAGGATAACATGTGACAGTTAGAGCGAGGATGAAGAAGGAGAGGTTTTCAGATGATCATGGGGGGGTGGGGTTTAAACTCTGAAGCGGTTCAGAGCGCTGAGGAGAGGCTGCCGAGTGTTCTGTGAAGAGATTGGAGAGCTGCCATGATGCCATTTTAGCAATCACCTTTCCCACACAGCTGCACCCTTTGTGCTGCCTGAACACACACACACCACACCACACACACACACACACACCCACACACACCACACCCACCCAAAACACACACACCACACACACACACCACACACACACACACACACACACACACACACAATACACACACACACACACACACACCACACACACACACACACACACACACACACACACACACACACAACTCCGAGTATAATCTGCAGCGTTGGGGGGTTTCTTTAGAGATGTATTCAGTAAAACAATGTAATCGTATTTAAGGTGTATTTTAAAGTCTCTTCGTGTGTTAACCTCAGACACTATTTCAGGCTTCTAACCTAAAACACATTCAGAAAACCATTGACTTCCAGCGAACGGAGTGGTAAAGTACTGATTTCCAGGTTTTAGGACTTATTGCTGCACCACAAGTATAAAAGGAAATGACTTTTGCAGCTCTAAACAAAAGCACAGATGCCTTCCTGTCCTTTCACCCCCCCCCTTCAGTCTGCACTCAACATCTGGAAACATTGGGTTATTGACACTTTGTTTGGAAAATTGCGGACTTTTAATCACGGGAAATTGTCAACAGCGAACTGTTTGTGCATGAAAGACAGGGGCGCAAAAAGGTGACAAGTTTTCCCCCTGAACGAGGTCTTAGTTTATTACTGAACCGTTAAAACCGCTGACTCTTCCTCCTCATGATGGACCCGCTCTCCAGCATTAAAGCCGGCCATTTGAACTCTCCGCTCTACAGAATGGAAGCTTCTCTCTCCCACACACACACACACACTCCTCACAGCATGAGTTAGTAACACTGTCAGTGTGTGGACGAATGGTCCGGACATCTCTGACATCAGCAACAACACACACACACACACACACGGACTCGTTTGTCTCTCTGAGTTCTCCAAAGCTCCTCTGAAGTTACCTCAGGTCATGAGGCGACAGTGAGGGTTACAGCCATGGTAACGAGTCCAGACAGGGGGGGGGGGGGGGGAGGGTTACAACCACGGTGGGCAGACTGGACTCATCATTAGATGTGATCATTTAAATTGCGTTCCTGGAAAGTGGAGTCACAGTTCTGACTAATACCGATCATTTGATCTGATTCTTTGAAATCAGTTGAGTAAAGATTACTGCCATGGAGGTCCCGGTGGTCCAGACTCAGAGGGGCAGAACGGGCTGGGGGGGTTATCACTTAAACTAGAGAACAATAGTCAGGGTTTTGTCTAAACCGGGTAACTAATCATTCTATATATTTCTAGAAAATCCCCTGCTAGTGTCGTCTCACGGTGGGATGAAGTCAAATGACTAGTGTCTAAAACCCAGAGCGAGTGTTCCACCTGTGCTCATAGAGAAACATCATTTCAAGGCAGTTTACTTTTTTATTAAATTACTTATAAGACTTTGAAAACATCTTTTGAAAAAAAGAGAACAACATGATAACAAAAAAAGGTAATGATAAAGAAAAAGTGCAGAAGACTGACATCAGGGATGTCAGCGTGAACGCAGAACTACTTCAGGGTGCGGTTTGTTCGAAGGGACAAAGTATACAGATGGAGGTTAGTGAGTAGTGTGGTTTTACCTCTAAATACTACAAATAATACAGCTTTTGAATATCTAACATATAAGGAAGAACATTAGGGATTAGATTTGTTCAAGAAATAACCAAGGAGAAAAAAAAAGTCACAAATGTGAAAAAATACTTTGATTCTGAGGCAAAGAAAAGTGAAATTCAACAAAGTAATGAGACCAACCTAAAGCACTTATTTTTACTCAGAAGATTCCAGGGCTTTTAGAAAAACCTCAGAACATCATTCTTTTTTGGGGTTTATTTTTATTAATTCTAAATTAAGTCTCAGAATTTAGAGATTTTCAAAAACATAAAACAAAAGTCAGAATTCTTTCAGAATCGTTGGGAATAAATGGGAAAAATAGAACAGCTCTAATAGCAGCTTTGATTCTTTTAGAAATAATCTTTAGAAGATAACTAACAACAAGAAAACGGACAATGAAAAGAAAATGACCAACACCAAAGAAGACATTCGAGGGAAACTATTGCACATCAAAGTTCAGAATGATTAAACAGCTTCGGAGTGCTGAGTGTGTTTTATACTACTTACTGAGTATCGTAAAGGAATAACCCAGAAGAATCTCACAAACAAAAGGCTGAACTGTTCCTAAAACCTAGCCATGTGACCAGATCGTGACTCTCTATGTAATTGTCTTTTGAGATTTACTAAGGCAATAGCTGAATGCTTCCTTCCTCTCGTCAGAGCGTGGGTGAATAAGGAGGCTTATTTTCTACTGGTCCGCTGGCGAAGACACCTCTTAATGGTCTGATGGTCGCTCTCTTTCTCCTCCGGCGTTCTGCTGATTATCTGTGGAAAGGAAAGGATTGTTAAAAGTGTGTTGTGTGGAAAAAGGGTAGGCTTATAAACACAGAGACAACAAAGGTTTAGAGGATGAGCTGATGGGCTCATCACGTCGAGCAATCATGATATTAACATGGAGTGATTGCACCGTTATCGGTGTCAACAACCTGAAACTAAGCAGCTTTTGGGAAGATTTTAAGCCCATGAAATGAACACAGTGCAGCCCTGCTCGTTCTCTCCGGGCTGTCAGGGAATCTCTTATCAAGGCGCTGAGGAAGAAGAGGCGTTACATTGACGAGAGGTGCAGGAGAAAGGGATGAAAACTGTGCAGCTTGTAGACTCACAGTGTGACAAACGGTGTCGTGCATTAAATATAACGGCACAGTCACGTTGCTGCAACGGACAGACATCTGCCTTCTCTCAAAACTAACGGAAACTACACTGCAATGTTTATCAAAAAATACATTGACAAAAACTCATCCGGAATGTGTCTCTGCAGAAACCCACAGACTTCATGCAGGAACTATTTCCCCTCTATTGCATTACACCAGCCACACGTATAACCCAGCATGTCCAACACATTTATATTTGACTGAGATAGTTTTTTTTAAAGCAAAGAAAATGGATTAAATGAAAACATTTCTCTTTTCAGAATTCTTGGATTTCCAGAATATTTCATATTTTTCAGAAAAAATCAAAATTCTGAGATTTAAGTCTGAATTTGGATTTTCCTGAATTAATTCCCAGAACACAATAAATAAAGACATCTCAAATGTTTATATTTCAGGAACAAATCTGACACTAAATATATATTTTCACACAATTCTGACTTTCAGGAAAAAATATCTCAGAACTCCAAATTTATTGACTGAAAAAATATCTCAGAGAAAAACAATATGACACTTACTGGGTGGTAGGGCATGTCCATAGGGGAGGAGATCTCAGGTGTGTACAGTTTCCTTTGTTTCCTCTTGGCTCTGAGCGATGAAGAGGAGGCTGCTGAGTCTGCATCACAGCGACCGCTCACCAGACTCATCATCTTCTTGGCTGCAGAGAGACAGACACTTTCAAACCGGAGGAAAACGCTGAAGAGATTCTTCACTCAGATTCAGATCGATACGCTTAGACTGATTAATTTCATGATGGAGAACCGAGTATAAACATCAGCAGGAGAGGACTCTTTAAAGTAGAGACGATACATACTGATATACACCTGAACATCAGCAGGAGAGGACTCTTTAAAGTAGAGACACTACATACTGATATACACCTGAACATCAGCAGGAGAGGACTCTTTAAAGTAGAGACGATACATACTGATATACACCTGAACATCAGCAGGAGAGGACTCTTTAAAATAGAGACTCTACATACTGATATACACCTGAACATCAGCAGGAGAGGACTCTTTAAAGTAGAGATGCTACATACTGATATACACCTGAACATCAGCAGGAGAGGACTCTTTAAAGTAGAGACACTACATACTGATATACACCTGAACATCAGCAGGAGAGGACTCTTTAAAGTAGAGACGATACATACTGATATACACCTGAACATCAGCAGGAGAGGACTCTTTAAAGTAGAGACACTACATACTGATATACACCTGAACATCAGCAGGAGAGGACTCTTTAAAGTAGAGACTCTACATACTGATATACACCTGAACATCAGCAGGAGAGGACTCTTTAAAGTAGAGACACTACATACTGATACACACCTGAACATCAGCAGGAGAGGACTCTTTAAAGTAGAGACTCTACATACTGATATACACCTGAACATCAGCAGGAGAGGACTCTTTAAAGTAGAGACGCTACATACTGATATACACCTGAACATCAGCAGGAGAGGACTCTTTAAAGTAGAGACTCTACATACTGATACACACCTGAACATCAGCAGGAGAGGACTCTTTAAAGTAGAGACTCTACATACTGATATACACCTGAACATCAGCAGGAGAGGACTCTTTAAAGTAGAGACTCTACATACTGATATACACCTGAACATCAGCAGGAGAGGACTCTTTAAAGTAGAGACACTACATACTGATATACACCTGAACATCAGCAGGAGAGGACTCTTTAAAGTAGAGACTCTACATACTGATATACACCTGAACATCAGCAGGAGAGGACTCTTTAAAGTAGAGACTCTACATACTGATATACACCTGAACATCAGCAGGAGAGGACTCTTTAAAGTAGAGACTCTACATACTGATATACACCTGAACATCAGCAGGAGAGGACTCTTTAAAGTAGAGACACTACATACTGATATACACCTGAACATCAGCAGGAGAGGACTCTTTAAAGTAGAGACTCTACATACTGATATACACCTGAACATCAGCAGGAGAGGACTCTTTAAAGTAGAGACTCTACATACTGATATACACCTGAACATCAGCAGGAGAGGACTCTTTAAAGTAGAGACTCTACATACTGATATACACCTGAACATCAGCAGGAGAGGACTCTTTAAAGTAGAGACTCTACATACTGATATACACCTGAACATCAGCAGGAGAGGACTCTTTAAAGTAGAGACTCTACATACTGATATACACCTGAACATCAGCAGGAGAGGACTCTTTAAAGTAGAGACTCTACATACTGATATACACCTGAACATCAGCAGGAGAGGACTCTTTAAAGTAGAGACTCTACATACTGATATACACCTGAACATCAGCAGGAGAGGACTCTTTAAAGTAGAGACACTACATACTGATATACACCTGAACATCAGCAGGAGAGGACTCTTTAAAGTAGAGACTCTACATACTGATATACACCTGAACATCAGCAGGAGAGGACTCTTTAAAGTAGAGACTCTACATACTGATATACACCTGAACATCAGCAGGAGAAGATGAAGAAAAGGTGCTGGAAGAAGTGGAATAATAAAGTTCCTAGATCTGGGAACAGCAGCAGCAGAAAGAGAGGATGAGTTGCTAGAAACACATTTCACTCTCCTCTGGAGAACCCCGGGGCAACAATTAACCGACCGAGGGTAAGAGCCTCTCCTCCCCGCTCAGAGATGACTCTCCGGCGTTCCCCTCTAAGCCATCATTAGACTCCCAAACTCCGCTGCCCTTGCCCCGTTATACTCTGTCCAACCTGTTTGCTAAAACACTCCGGCAGGAACTCGCAGGTTTGTCCTTGAGTGTGCCGGGCTGTGTTTCTGCAAAAACTGTGAACTTTATTAAACCCTAAAAGCCCATCTGGGCCTGCGATTGCCTCCTGGATGTTATCAGCGCGGCTGCTGGTGAATGAATAAAAATGTACTCTGGAGGATTTACTGTAAATATGAGCGGGCTTTGGAGACTTCACGGCAGCACAGTTACCGTGCAGATTACGGTTTGATATTTACATACATTTTACACATCAGAATTTTTAAATCTGTGTTCATTTCCACACGTTCAGTCAATGCAAAGAACCTGATAGATGCCAATATGCCTTAGAATGACACGGCGTGAATGAAGCAAGAGTTAAAAATGTTCAACTCGAGCCAGAAATTAGCATGAAGATATCTACCGAAAGCAAATCAGCAGTGAGAATCTCCACCTGTCGGCAACAGCATAGAGCTCACAGTTCTGCGTACGTATTCAGGACCTGGAGGACATGTATGTATGTATGTATGTGTACAAACAACAGAGTGTGGACGGAGCAGCTACATGTTAGCCTAGCCTGATCCACCAGATCTCCATTCAGAAAACATTGTACGTTTCCCTGCAGTCTTGCGGACACACTCGCCAGAGCATTAACTCGTGGTTTTCACTAATTGGTATCAATATATGGTTATTTCAGCATCATTTTGATACGTGTATTACAATTAACTCATGATCAAATATGTTACTTGTGTTGGTTTCTACATGGAGATAAGCCCCGCCTCCTCGCCATCACTTCTAGCTTGCATGTAATCACCATTGATGATGTCATGGTAGAACTTGAGCGAGTTCAGTTGGTCGCAGATTGGTCATAAAAAGCCTACAGCCAATAACCTTTGTGTTCTTCTTGATGAATATTGAAGCCATTAGATAATCTGATTTCCTGGATATATTGCATTATTTCTGCTGAGGGCGCAGTGTGATGAAGAGCAGATCCAAATGTCACCTCTGTGCAGTAACTCTGAGCACAGGAGCCCTGCAGAGAGACTCCATTGTTCTCAGTCTGCTCACCTTGCTCTCAGCACCTGCCCTCTTTAGTGAGGATCTGCGTCTATTCTGTATATAATTAGTGCAGAGCTCACATTTGCTTTTCCCCTTCTAGCTAATTTGCAGATCGTTTAAAATGCAGACGCTCATTCGCTCAACAAGATTACATCTCTACGTGCTAAACTAAACCAGACTTATAGTCAGGGACGTTTCTACTGCCAACAAATCCCCTGAAGAAGCCAGAACCAGCCGTGTTAATCTCCCCATCGTCCCTTTGTATTTCATTGAAGATTCTCACTAATATATTGTTTAAAACCTTCTAAAAAGACCCGGGTATTTCCTGAAACAGCTGGTTAATGTAGTTGTTCTCAAAGGACTTTTTGCACAGTATTTTGGGGGTCTCTGATCAAAATGGCTCTCTAGCGCCGATAAGCAGTGCTTCGTTGTGCTTTCACCTCCAAGTCTGTAACTCACCTGTAGAGATAAATAAAAGCTTGTGTCACCAGCTGAAGTAAAACTGAGGCAACCCTTTTGAAAAACTCTTCTCCGATCCATTTACTTTTAGGGCGAGATAAGTGAAACCCCTCGACGTAAATACACTGACCTTTGGTGCCGAGCAGCGTGGGGGAGCTCTGCAGGAAGTCTCCGATCTTCTGCAGCGTTCCTTCCTTTCTGCTGCGGATGGTGCTCTGGGAGTCATGGTGACACGCTGTGGAGGAGGAGCTCTGATCACAGACAGAGAACCGTTAGCACGTTAGCATCCACAGCGAGAAGAGCTACATGTGGCTTACAGCACGAGCGTAATGAAGCCAGATGAATTATCATGGTGTAAAAGCCACAGACCGAAGGCTGATGACCTCCTGTTCTCACAGTGAGCGTCTGCATGATGAATCAGTGTTCCCCGTTAGTATGAGCGTACAATTATTGATGTTAATGCGTGTTCAGGATGTATCTGAGCACCATGTTGATGCATGTGTTTGACAGCTGTGTGTGTGTGTGTGTGTGTGTGTGTGTGTCTGTCACCTCCTCTCTGTGCGGGGTCGGCTTCGGCTTCGGCTTCGGCGTCAGTTTGGTCCGAGTGTTCCTCTTGTTCTCCGCCTCCACTTCTTCCTACAAACACACAAGGACAAACAAAATGAAGACACACACATCAACAAAGTCAGTGTGTGCCGAGTCACCTGGACCAGAGGATTAGTAATAATGCAGCCTACTGACACTACATCCCAGGATATCATGTATTACATTTCACTACTTAAAGCATCCGTCCATCCACCTGCCTACCTACCATACCTACTAATCCACCCACCCATCCATCTGCCTACCTACCATACCTACTAATCCACCCACCTATTTATCTAACTAGCCCAACGAGCAGAGAGGATGGAAAGCAACTAAAAATGAACCACAAAATGTTTCATAACGACGTGACTGTTTGTTGAGATGGAGACCCGTAATGAAAGCAGACATCAGGAGAAAAACATTCAGTCCGTTTTTGTGCGGCGTCCTCGGCGGTCGCTCAGTCCCACTTTTACCATTTTACCAGCCGGAATAATGTGCAAGAGGAGAAAACAGAACAGGCTGCAATTGAGTGTAATTTACCTGCCTGAGTTCTGACAAGCTCAACTGGTACCAGTCAACACAGGTTGTGTGGCTGTCTCCCAAACACACCATTAATCTGAATTTTCTCTCCAACGAGATTCTGTTGTCAGAGATGTGCGGAAAATATTGGATTTGAGCGTAACAAATACACGGAGTGTTCTGCAGTTTAAGGTCTTGTTTCTATCCTTATGACAGACAGTGCTATGCTAATCTTTTCTATACAGTGCCCTCCAGAGTTATTGGCACCCCTTTGGTGAAAAATGAGCAAAACAAGTTAATCAAGTTAATCAAGTTAGTCAAAAAATGTTAATATTTTGAATTAAATACGAGGGAAACAACACAGACAGCTTCTGCATCTTCTTTTTACTGAAAGGGTGCCAATAATTCTGGAGGGCACTGTAAATACTAAATATCATCCAAGCTTTTGGCTTTCAGGAAAAGAAAAGGTAAAGGGAAATGTTTTTAACAGTATCAAAAACAAAACACATTTATTTTTAAAGCCCCGGGGATTTCTTCCTGCCAGAAAGGCATCTGACCGTATTCCCCCGGGCGGCCTCCTGATGGATGCCATGATGGTGTAAAATAACATTTAACAACATCCCGAGTGTTACTTAAAGGGTTAGCTGCCTGTCTCAACAAAACATCTGGTTTCCTCAGAACAAGCAAAAGCCAGGGAAGTTTCATTTCTAGGGGTACCTCCCGTTACAGCTGCTGTCTGATTGGTTGCGCGTCAAAAGGTCAACGGTAAGCAAGAGCTAAGTTAATATAATAGGGATTTTGAGCAACGTCAAGGGCGGAGCTTTCGCCTCGTCGAATGGCACCGCTCTCTCCATCGAAACACAACGGCAGCGCAGAGCTGTTTAACCGCTCCAGTCCACCACTGGGGCCAGTTCAGGGATGGAGCCTCATTGATAATCTTGGGAAAGCAACTGGATTTATTTCACTTACTACTCCTCTCAAAGACTCAGATGTGGTTGTGTGGTTAAATCTTTGGTAACTTCTTGTCTTTCTTACGTTTGGTTTTCCATTGGTTCCTCGTTGTGATCTTGGCGTCAGGATTCAAATATCTTCCCTTTATCCTTAAAGCTGCAGCAGTATAACAGCCTCCCACAAACACAATTCTGACTCAAAACTAGCTGACCTTTTCGGGGGCGTAGCAACCGGGCAGAGGAGTGGGCTTTGAGCAAGGGTAAACACACTCCGTTTTAAAAAGCAGAAGGAGGGTCAAGCATGTGGAGTCATCGGTGACTCATGGGAGGTCTTAAAAACGAGGGAGGGTAGATTTCTAGAGACACAAATGTGAAGAAAGTACATAATGGAGCTGAAGAGTGTGTGTGTGTGTGTGTGTGTGTGTGTGTGTGTGAGAGTGAGTGTGTGTGAGTGTGTGTGTGTGTGAGAGAGAGGAAGAACGAAGTGGAAAGATACAGATGAGTAGTGTAGTGATTAGTGATAACGATAAACCGTAATTGGAGAAAGTAAACAAGAAGTGTGTGTGTGTGTGTGTGTGTGTGTGTGTGTGTGTGTGTGTGTGTGTGTGTGTGTGTGTGTGTGTGTGTGTGTGTGTGTGAGAGAGATGAGATGATAGAGGGAGCGTGTGGAGAAAGTAAATGAGGCATGAGATAATGTGGATCAAGACTGTTGACAAAGAAAGGTGGAGAGAAGACAGAGCGAGGCGGAGATGTGGAGACGGTTTCTGAAGAACAGATTCTAATCCCGCAGAGTAACAATCAAAAATAAACATCGCTGTTGTCATTACAATATCTCTGCTGGTCAGAAAGGGTTTAATGAGTCCAGGAATATGGAGATGGGGTCAGATGTCTGGTCAGAGGGCAGAGACAGCTTACGGAGATAAATAGGGGATGGATGTCAGGTGGGTCTGCGGGGGACGAGTGGCAGGCACAAAACACTTCACTGTAGGAGTATCACTTTGGCTATTTCTGATGGGTCAACAGACTACACCAACACCAAAATCCCAATATCTAAAACTACAGATAAAGGTTTTCTGGGACAGCGTCGATGTCTCCTCTGAAGAGAAGGAGAACACCACGTCGTCAATAAATCATTATGAGCTCATCTGCTCGACAGACGGACAGAGGGGAGGCACGGTGAAGACGCAGAGAGGATAAGGGGGAGTCGCAGGAGGGACTGGAAGAACAGAAGAGATAACAATTGTGTGCCAAGGGAGGCCGTTCATCTGATGGTGCGTGCTCTCATTGTGCCGGTTTACATGTTCCTGCACTCCATTATCTGGGAGACAAAGTGAACGGTGCTGGGGTGTGGATGGCAGATGAACATCAGCTGCTGGGTCGCTGCCTACAGATGTCAGAGCCATCAGATAGGAAGCGCCCTGCCTGCGCGTCACATGGATGAAATACGAGCACTCTATTTAAGAGGGAGCAATTAACTTTACATTACTCCACTGATTTTGACAATATAATTACTTTAAAAAACTAAGACTTTGAACAGAAGATTGGAAGCAGCACAGAAAGAGCAACCTTCCCATGCTAAATGATTATGAAAATGTTAATTAGAAATACAAAAGCTTACATGAAAAGTTAGATAAGTGTCCCAACTTCAGATAGTATCAGAACACTGACACTGGTGAGGGATACTGATCTGCTTCACTGAACGAACGCACACTGTGCAAAGATCAACCAAGATTCCCTTGAATAACTGGAGCATGAAAGGGGCCGGTCTTTGTTCGCCTGAGGATAAAAGCTTCCCTCCCTCTGATGCACGGAGGTTGGAGAACAATGATGTCGAGGTTGGAATAGTTACCGTCTTCATCGTTTGAATTCAATATTTTAAGCACACAGTAAAGGTTCAGCTGATTCACATCGCAGTCACTGTAGGAATGACACGTTTGAACTCTAATTACATCTTATCAACTTTTAGTTGTTAGGCATCAAAGTGCTGCAGTACTCCTTTTAGTTTTCACATTTGAAGCTGTTGACATCTGTTATTTTTCAATCTGTTACTGCCCGACTGTGCACAGCGAACGGGGATAAGTGATTCCACTCCACACTGCTGGGAACATTTGTACCTGTGGTCGTACAAGCCGACCTGTAATAGGAATTCTACACTTTGACCCCAAGTTATCCGCTCAAGGGTCCTTGAACAAGAATCCTAACAATTTTCAGGAGCACTGCTCTGTGGCTACAACTCAACCCTGACCCCCCCCTGCAGGAGGGACAGGACATGGATAGATTGTTTTCCCCAAAGAGATCAAAAGTCTTTCGCTACAACAGCACACACACCAAAGCTCGACTACACGTTTCAAAAACTATTCTCTGGCCACGAATTCTGAGAATGCCTGAAGTTTGAAAAAAAGTCATAATTGGGGGAAAAGTCAGAAATCTGAAAATGAGAAATTTCTGATAAAAAATGTCAATTTGGAAAAGATTTCAGAATTGTGAAAAGGATCTGAATTTTGAAGAAGTCAAAAAGAACAATTGAAAAAATAGTGAACGTTTTGAAAAAAGTCCAAATTCTGAGAAATAAACATTTTGAAAAAAGCTCAGCGTTCCGAGAAGTCAGAATTTGTCGTGCCATAAATCTGAAATAAGTCTAATGTGAAATTGTTGGGGAGAAAGTCAATATTAGGAGAAAAAAATCTGAATCCTGAATTTGAAAAAAAAGTGACAACTGAGAAAAAGTCAGAAATGTGAAAAAATATAAAATGTCTGAAAAAAGTAAATTTAAAAACAGAGTTGGAAATCTGTCAAACATCACAGTGCTCAGAAAAGTCAACATTTTGAGAAAAAAAAGTCAGAACTCGGAAAGAAAGCGTCCGAGACTTCGATGTTTGAAAAAAAGATCATCATTTCTTTTTGGGGGGAAAAGATGAAAAGGTAAAAGACAGTATTCTGGAAAAAGGCCAGAATATCTGAAAAGCGAGAATCCTGGGGAAAAAAGCAACCAAACTAAAGGTTAAATGTGGATTTGATTGATATAGAAGTACCGAGCTGCACGACTGAATGGTATTATAAGAAGCTTCCCAACACGCTCAGAAAGTAAGTGCATATTCCTACAGAAACTATTCCTCCACATCTATATAGGGGACATTTAACTGGGCCATTAGCCCTATACTGCAGCACAAGGTCGCACCACATTAGCATCATGGAAGGAACTTTTCATTGAGGGTGAATACCGGAGGGACTCTGTGACACTGCACAATAATGATTGGACGAATGAATGAAGGCGGCGTCTTCAGGCGTGAGTCACTTTGCTCTGAAGCATGGAAACGGGTAAATGGCCAACAATCATCCCATATTAACATCCTCATTGGTGGGATGCAAGGGGAGTTCAGCCAGATGTTTTCAAATCTGTACCGACACAGGGAAGGTTGGACGGAGAGGTCTTCCCAATCACGTCCTGGGTTCTGCTCATTCTGTGTCCGGCTGGCCAGGAGCCAATGAACAAACCAGAGGTGAAAACAACTTTGTCTCTAAGCAGAGAGTTTTCCAATTACTCTCTGCTGGATTTGTTGGGAGAGTTAGAGCAGCAGTCTGCTGGTGAGAAGCACTCTGATGGTCCTTCACGGTGAGAAAGAGAAATGGTAGAGCTAGTATACTACTGTGGGAGATGATGTGACTGTGATGGGGAACGTATGGTTATGATTATGGGAGGATGAAATTATGACGCCGTTTCTTAGGAAAGAATACAATACCTTGCGTGTTGTTCCTCGTTTACTCCGCCTAAAGATGTGAGACTTCAGAAAGAAAAGAACTTGATTAAAATGTAGTCTACAGTTGATCAATACACTAATTACTCTGAAGACTTTAAGAGCTAATTGCAAACCCACTGAGTATAAACAGAACAGAGAAACTGGAACGAAGGACGTTTTGAACATTACTAGCAAGCATTGGTTCTATGTAATTACTTACAGTCAACCACACACACAGGTTATGGTGCTTATT
This sequence comes from Eleginops maclovinus, assembly GCF_036324505.1. Classification (NCBI taxonomy): domain Eukaryota; kingdom Metazoa; phylum Chordata; class Actinopteri; order Perciformes; family Eleginopidae; genus Eleginops; species Eleginops maclovinus. The sequence continues at coordinate 23,240,842 of NC_086370.1, forward strand.
CAGCATAACAACTCCTGTGTAACTTCTAAAACGCTTATACGATATGCACAGTGATGGATGTGTAATGACTTATGCATATTTATCACATTTAGATGATCTGTTCACAGCACTCTCTGCTAACCGCCAACAATACACATTCACACAAGTAACAACCCATGTGGCTCTTCAGCTGGATTGTGAGTTAGTTATGACCCATTTGAGACACCAAGGAGATGGAGGCACTGACGTGGGTTAACGTTTCATGTCATGTCGAAAGGAGCATTAAAAGTTGATATGGTTCAGTTCCTGATGGGATTGGGTAAAAGTGGAGCCACCATAGGGTGCGGCATGTCTAAATCAAGCTCTGTTGAACCCCAAGAGTCATATCTTAGTCCTGAGTCTCAGGCCACTGGAAGAAAACACATACATAACCAAAATGGAAGCAGTAGAAGTATTGTTCAAGATTGAAGTGCCGATGTGGTTTCCATTAAGGTCTCTTGATGTATTTTGAGGCCATAAGACTGCTTTTATTTGTGCTCACTTGGAGTTGAAGAGAGTGCTTGATCAAGAGGAGTTGAAACTAGGGGTGAACCACAGGGAGAGGGGAGGAAAGTCCAAAAGCATTGGCAAACAGGAGAAGAATATTTTAGAATTTCTCAGAATCAGATCATTTACATCACCATATAATACAGAATTAATCAACAGTGGATTGTCATGCCAGATTCTAGCAGAGAAATAGAATGGTGCCAAAACTGTCGCAAGTCAGGTGTTACGCGCCCTGTGTGAACGGCCCATTTGGTTTGCATGGGCGCCAGAAAGTTGCAGGAGCATCTAAACGTGAATGCACATACCTGGTGAAGCTAAGAGAAAAAAATGGGGAGAATTTATAATTTTGAAAAGTCCAAATCTGTCAAATTTCTGAAAAAGGTGAGAACCCTAAAAAAAATGAAGAATTCTGAAAGGAGTAAAGCTCTGAAAGAATTCAAATTTTTAAAAAAGAAGATCAATTGAATATTCTGAAAACATTCAGAATCCAGAAAAAATCTTAATTTAAAAAAAAGAGAATTCTGAAAAAAGTCAACATTTAGAAAAATAAGTCAATTCAGAGAAACAGGAAACACTTTACTTGAAGGGTGTCATAACACTGTCATAACCATCACACCTAAACATGAATGAATACTGATGACCGTTGTCGTTAAATGTCATTCAGTAAGTTATGTCACTTCTGATGCAAAGGTGGCATTGTTTGAGATGTCCTTGTTATGACAACTTGACATAAACCAAGACAACAGAACCTGTCATAAACATGTCATAGCAGACCTCCATATATTTCGGTCTGCTGACATGTTTATGATGGTTTTGTTGTCTTGGTTTATGTCAAGGACATCCCAAACAATGTCACCTTAGCATCAAAAGTGACATCACTTACCGAATGACACTTAACGACAACCGCCATAAGTATTCATTCATGTTTAAGACGGGTGTGATGTCATGGTTATGACCACGTTATGTCAGTCTTATGAACACCCATTCAAGTGAAGTGTTACTGAGAAAAATCAGAAGTTTGAAAATAAAGTAAGAAATCGGAAACGAGTCAAATTTCTGAAAAGTCAAACATAAAGAGAGAACTCAGAAAATACGATCCTTTGTAGTTCCTTTATTTCCCTTCTCTACTGGAAACACACTTGACTGAACAGAACCACTCGATCATCTCTGCGAACGGTTAAAGCCCGGATGATTTATTATAACTGGACAGAGTAGAAGGCGCCTACTTGAGTGGAGTCCAGGTACTCGAGTTGAACAATGTTTTCCCTGTCCAACACCTCCACAGTGACCTGCTTAAAACTGAAGAGAGCTCTTCTCAAATGTCCCTCTTTTCTAAATGACAAGGTCTTGAATAAATGTTTCACAAAGCACATTGAAACTGATGTTTTCCTCCATTACGTGATGTTCAGCCCATATGTCTCATATTTAATGAATGAGTGCAAACACAAACAGATATCCTACGGCTTAGTCGCAGGTAATCCACACTCCACAACAAGACAGTTTATTTAACGCTGTACTTTGTCTGCACTTTCCTCCACATTTGAGTTGATGCATCACAACAACATCAGCCAAAAAGAGACTCGCGCTGCATAAATACTCACTCTATCCAATTAATGGAGAGCTAAAGAGTGAAACGGAGCAGGGATGGATGGTTTGTTGTTTCAATATGACTGCCTGAGAATTTGCAAATGTGCAATTGCGTCTAAAAGCTCGGACGACTTCAGCATTTATCCATCAGTGCAGTCGGACTCTCTCTCTCTCTCTCTGACCTCTGTGAGACTCTATTAAGCGTCGTCTCATTAATCAGCGCTGAACCTGCTCACTGCCGAGCGCTGAATCAAGGACAGGCCAACATCCTGCTGTCAGACAGACTCACAGAGAGAGACTGAGTGAAGGGATGTGCTGTTTTGTCTTTTACATGCATGAGTTTCACCGTGAAGCGACACTGGGAACTTTATATATTAAACATACAAAACCTGTTGGGAAAATAATGATCCATTTTAGGAAACTCGAGGTCTTCCAAAAACACAGTACTAGTTTGAGTGAGGGCAGTTTTTCAGACATGTGGTGATCTTATTCACCCATGTTTCATCAAAGCAGTTCCAGGGCTGGTTCGGAGCCGGTGCCCGACATCGTGCTTCCACTGCATTGGCTGCACACGGCCCCAAAAACTGGCTCTTATTCACAACTAACAATCTGCTAGAGCGTTGAAGAGAGTGCTCGATCAAGAGGAGTTGAAACTAGGGGTGAACCGCAGGGAGGCAGTAGAGGAAGGTCCAAAAGCATTGGCAAACAGAAGAAGACTATTTTAGAATTTCTCAGAGTCAGATCGTGTACTTCATCATATGATATAGAATTTAAAATCAAGGGTGGCCTATTTGGTTTGCATGGGCGCCAGAAGGTCGCTGGCAAACTTCTACAGAAAATCAAAATGTGTAGACATGGTGAAGCTCTGGAAAAAAAGGGGAGAATGCATAATTTAGAAAAGTCAAAATCGGTCAAATTTCTTCTTCAAAAAAGGTCAGAATCTGACAAGTGTCAAAGTATTCTGAGAAGTCCCAAAAAAATCGATTGAATATTCTGAATCTAAATCCTGAATAATTCTGAAATAGTCCCGTATTCTGAGAAATATCAACATTAAAGAAAAAAGGCCAGAATCCGACTTGAACCGACAACAGCTTACGGCAGAGGGTTAGGTTTAGGCGAAAGCAACCTGAGCATCAGTTCATAGCGAGAACGGCGAAGAGTAGTACGTTAGTATTTATGATATGCAACATTTACCAAGCCAAGGAGGGAGGAAACAAAGACAGGCTGACTGTACATCATTCTCCTCTCACAATGTACTCTTGGCTATTTACACGTCATTGAATTATCATTAGGAGTTTCTGTTCCTAAGGTCAAACTTAGTCCTAGATGAACTCGCCTTTCAGCTCCGGTTTGGTCTCCACCATCTCCTGTTACTTTTTACCAACTATCATCAAACTTTATCGTCCTCTTGCTTGGTTGCATATGCTGGTCACCAATGTTCCTTTTCCAAAATAAGACAGTTAAAGGTTCCTTGTGTAACTTTTAGTCATTTTGTTCTAAAATCCAGGAAGATGTTAAATGCTGTAGAAACCACAACTGGTGACGCAAGTGACATTTCCAAATACCAGAGTTCCTCGGGTAAATCTGAAGACACCAGAATAATTGTTTTTGTCTTGCCTGGCTGTTATACTATCGATTCAGCAGATATTTCCATAGCGTTATTTCTTAAATGAACCTCTGCTAAGGCGCCTGACGCAGTTGCGAGAGTTTGTGATGGAACTACAAAGCTGTGAGGAGCAGTGAGTTCTAGCTGTGGTCCATTACACGCTGCGTAAATGGGACAAGAAAATTACCCAAAGTACGGAAGGTGTGACTTTATATGTCTTGGTTCTGAGCACACATGAACATATGCAGTGAAGTTTGACAAGTGTGCAGTCTTTGGAAGGTTTTCTACAGTGCAGCAAATATCTTCAAAAGATCTATGAATAGAAACTGAGGAGAAAGTTTTGAGTCCTTAAACCAGGAGAACACTTTAGCACTTCTTGTTCCTACGTCTCGAATTCAACGCGTTCTACATCACACCGAAATCAGCCGCCTTAAGCTTAGCGGTGGTGATGCACAGCCATGCAACCATGATGTAGCTTTGTTATAGCCTAGCGTTAGCTTTCTCGACCACGAGAGGAGTTGCCGTGTTTCCAGTTGTGCACTACAACAGTAGTATATACATCTCTATTTCAAACAGTGAGTCTTTGATGAAGACAGTATGTACATTAAGTCGCCTCTCAGATCTGAAGCCTCTCTGCAGCGACGGTCAGTTTCTCACGCTCTCTTTTATGACTTCTGCTCAAATCCCACCACCCTGCACACAATTCCTTCTCTTTCATGTTGACATCTAACTTTCCTTCCACCATCACAACGCCCCTCCCCCCCGACCCCCTCTCCATCTCTGCTTGCTGACACTTTTATATTCCCCTTTCCACTGTGCTTTCTTACCCTCCTTTTTCCACTCCACTGCAGTATTCCCTCCGCTGTCTTTCTCCATCTGTCCTCCCTCCCTCTCGGTCTCATTTCATTTGAATTTCTTCCTCCTTGGCTGACATCTACCCACCCCTAACCCTCAACCAATCTCCCCCAATTTATTCTCTCTGCGCTGCCTCCACCTCCCTCTGAACTCTTTCCTTCCCGATGTGTTTTGGCCCTTTTCTCTAGGGATGCACCGAAAATTCGGCCACCGAAAATTTTCGGCCGAAAATGGCCCAAAAGTGCATTTTCTGTTTTCGGCCGAAACACTTTTGTCACCGAAACAACAAGGCCGAAACAGAACGTTGTGATGATGACGCAAGCAAAAAACCGCGAACAGCACTCGGGCCAACATGTTTGCGGTGTGGACGCAATTCACTGTGTCTGAAAAAGAACAACGAATAGCAATTTGCAATACGTGTAAAGCCGAAATTTCTAGAGGGGGTATATCTGCAAAGAGTTTTTCCACGTCGGGTTTAATTCATCATCTTAAATCAAAACATCCCGATCGCTATTCTGAATTTGAGAAAAACGCGGCACAGAAAAGGAAAGCCATTCCGAGCACACCGACTCCGTCTGTGGCAGACGTTTTTGAAAAGGCCAAAAAGTTTCCCAGTGATGGTGCCAAGGCTAAGGGCATTACACAAAAAATGATGGAATTCATTGCCTTAGATGATCAGCCGTTCTCTGTTGTAGAGGACGTGGGATTTCGTAGGCTGATAGAGCACATTGAGCCCCGTTATGCCATACCGAGCAGACGACATTTCTCAGACGTATGTTTACCTGAGCTGTTCAATGTTGTTGCAACTCACGTCCATGAGCTTATGGCATCTGATATTTCAGCAATCAGTTTCACGACCGATATATGGAGCTCAGACGTCAGCATCACGAGTATGCTCAGTCTAACTGCACAGTGGATCGACACAGATTTCAAGCTGCAAAAGATTCTGCTTAATTCACAAGAGTTTCGATGCACTTGACTTAAATGCACTTTGTTTTTTTATGAGAGAGCATATTTAATTTTACAATATTTCAGCAGGCCAGTCAGTTTACAGGCCTGTACATTATTATTTCATGTAGGCTACACATGTGTGGTCAAGTTAAACATTTCATTTTATTTTATATTGTGCATAATGTCAGTTCTAAATAAATATTTTCATAATTTCGTGATTTATTTATTCTTTGAATTGCAACGCCTTGATTTTTAGTAAGGTTAGCACACAGTCATAGCCATAAATGCAATGGTACTAATAATTGGAATAATAATTTATTTCGGTGTTTCGGTTTTCGGCCTTGGTTTCCTCATTTTCGGTTTTCGGTTTCGGCCAAGAATTTTCATTTCGGTGCATCCCTACTTTTCTCCCTTGTTTGAAAGCTCACCTTCCCTCTTTGTTATCTCTGAACCATGTCGTCTTTCTTTGTCTGCACTAGACATGACAACAGCCATCTTTACGGTCTGCTTTTGTAAAGTGGTCATTGATGGTCTGACAGCCCCATGACTCCCTTGACAGGCCCTTGATACTCCAACCCAGTATCATTTTTCTGATCAGATGAAGGAGTCTCCAAGGATTTCCAAGTGGAAACTGGGTCATTGCAGAAGCATGGAAAGAGGTATTGGTTGCAGAACAAAGGGTACAGAAATATCAATCCCAATGTTAGGCTTTGTCCATAGTCCTGCAGATACGGAAAGCAAAATCATATTTTCACACACAAAGAGAATTTGAATGAGTCTCCCTTCGTCTCATCTAAGTGTTCACATTCATAAATGTTGACTGAAGTGCCCCAGATCCCCAGAATGATATCTGACATCTTTACATCTCCTTCCCCCAACACTCTGTTACAGTCCTGTCTTGAACCCGGGTCGGTCAGCAGAACAGAGTCATTAGTGGAATTTCTGTGGCGTTTCATCACTGATAAAAAACTCCCACTGGTATCAAAAGTGAAATCGTCATCGTACCAGCTCAGGACAAGGCATCAAAAGAACACAGAGGGAGGATTTTTCATACACAACAGTGGCCTCATACGTTCCATCTACTGAGCACTAAGGCACAGCATGTCCTTTTGTTTTGTTTTCGCTGTACTACGTTTGTCATATTCCAATGATCCAGTAAAGGTGAAACTATTCCTCGTTGTACGACAAGGTAGACTCATTCTGTTTCCATCCATCCCACAAGCGCCTGAGATACTTGGACTCCTTCACTTGGGGTAAGGACTCGTTCCCTATTCGGAGGAGACAGTCCAGTGGTTTCGTGCTAAGAGCCACTTGTTGGGTAAATTAAAAAAAGAGTTTCATACAAAATCAAGTTGATATTTCATAAATAAATTAACACAATTAAATTAAATTATCGGAAACTCTTGGATCATCTCGCCTCTAGTACTGCGAACCCTTTTTACCCCCATTTACTTTTTTATGTACTGGTAATCAAAAACACTTGAGAGCCTCAAAGTTAGACTCATCCAGATTCCAAACAGCTTTCCTATCGGTGCCATCTTAAAACAATGTTCATCTTTTATTCAGCAGTTTTCACTTCCCCCGTGAAATTAAGATGACTGCAGTATCAAGATGCATCGGGGAAAACTGAGCCCGGAGAACATTTACATAACGTCGGTAATTCCAATTTCAGTTACAAAAACACTGAGGTAACATTAGCTGCCTGCTTCAATCACAACACCCATCTTTCACCGTTTGAAAAATGTAAATGTTCACACGGGTTTCATCAAAGTTTTGCATTATTTACCCAGAAACTGACAGCTTTTACATTTCTAAAGCCATTATAGTTTACACACTGCTTTGCAGGGCAGGGAATAGACCATTTTGAAGCATCACCATGTCACGGAACAAAGTTGGAAGGTGACGTTAATGTTCTTAAATATGAGGCAGATCTTCCCCTACGCATTTCTGCTAAATCTGAATCTGAAATGTCTTTTAATGCAAGAAAGAGTGCTGTGTTTTTATGATTTTCAATATTGGTAAAGCACACGTGTGTTCCACCTTGCGTTCATACCCTCGCCTCTGGTGTTATTGAGGGAAGTTTCTTGTTGTCACTGAAGTGGGAAAATGCTGCAGAATTCTGCCAACAAGTCCCGGAGCGATGGTGTCAAACTGATTTATCTTTGCCAACCTAAGCTAAGATAGGATAGAAACGTAATGATTAACCCTCAGAACTGAGAGGCTTTAAAGAGTGGCTAATGTTGGGCTATAAAGGAACTACAGCACGGTCACATGACTTCACCACCGCTAAGCTAAAGGTGGCTAATGTTGGGCTATAAAGGAACTACAGCACGGTCACATGACTTCACCACCGCTAAGCTAAAGGTGGCTAATGTTGGGCTATAAAGGAACTACAGCACGGTCACATGACTTCACGTCCCCACCGCTAAGCTAAAGGTGGCTAATGTTGGGCTATAAAGGAACTACAGCACGGTCACATGACTTCACGTCTCCACCGCTAAGCTAAAGGAGGCTAATGTTGGGCTATAAAAGAACTACAGCACGGTCACATGACTTCACGTCTCCACCGCTAAGCTAAAGGCAGCTAATGTTGGGCTATAAAGGAACTACAGCACGGTCACATGACTTCACGTCACCACCGCTAAGCTAAAGGTGACTAATGTTGGGCTATAAAAGAACTACAGCACGGTCACATGACTTCACGTCTCCACCGCTAAGCTAAAGGCAGCTAATGTTGGGCTATAAAGGAACTACAGCACGGTCACATGACTTCACGTCACCACCGCTAAGCTAAAGGTGACTAATGTTGGGCTATAAAGGAACTACAGCACGATCACATGACTTCACGTCTCCACCGCTAAGCTTAAGGAGGCTAATGTTGGGCTATAAAGGAACTACAGCACGGTCACATGACTTCACCACCGCTAAGCTAAAGGTGGCTAATGTTGGGCTATAAAGGAACTACAGCACGGTCACATGACTTCACGTCTCCACCGCTAAGCTAAAGGAGGCTAATGTTGGGCTATAAAGGAACTACAGCACGATCACATGACTTCACGTCTCCACCGCTAAGCTAAAGGCAGCTAATGTTGGGCTATAAAGGAACTACAGCACGGTCACATGACTTCACCACCGCTAAGCTAAAGGCAGCCTCCTTTATTTGTCCTTCTGATATAGTCTTTAAATTCATCATCTTGTCAATCCATCTTGCCATGCACGAAATTGGCTGGATGGCTTGCTTTGCAGTTGCTATTAAAACAATGTTCTCTGTGATCTTAAAACACTGAGCACGTGCAAGTTTAGATTGCCAACATAAGGTGTTTTCATGCCTAAGAACTCAGAATAAATAAACCAGCTAATGGCCCCTTGGGAGGATGGAAACAAGGGAAATGCAGTGTTTACCAAACGAGCTACAAGAAGCCTACACTGTGAAATTACAGTAATGATGATATAAAATATTACTGGGTCGTATTTTGTAGCTATTTATGGAACAGATATCCATAATCAACAGGACACAGTGAAAGAGGCAGCAGGACGTGAAGTCATGTGACCGTGCTGTAGTTCCTCTATAGCTCAACATTAGCCGCCTTTAGCTTAGCGGTGGTGACGTGAAGTCATGTGACCGTGCTGTAGTTCCTCTATAGCTCAACATTAGCCTCCTTTAGCTTAGCGGTAGTGATGTGAAGTCATGTGACCGAACTTCCAGGTTGTCCTACAAAAATATCATCACTGCCCCACTTACAGCAGAGTAAAGGCTTTCTGATTCTTTGCTTTCTGTACGTTTTACACGCTGGTTGCCAACATATGTTGAATCTGAAACAGAGGAGTCGTAGGAGCTGCTGCAGCGCTACCCTCTGAGGAGAGATGTAGCGACTGAACTACATCCGACCTTCTGTTGCTCCGGGTGGGAAGCTTATTTGATATGTTCCCTGTGGGGGGGGGGGAGAGTATTTATGTGTGTATAAATCACTTAAGTGGCTGTGTGTGTCTCCTTACCGGCGGTATTTATGATTAATGAGGTTGTTTTCCCCCCCCCCTCCATATGTGAACGCCCCATGCATGCAAGTGTTTTTCACCATCTATACAAAATGATTCATGACTACTAGAATGACGAGTGTTGTAATGTTAATACTTCTTAAAGTAAGCCTTTTAGTTATTTGATCTTATTTAGATACCAAAGACCTTCAGTTGCACAGATTAGAACCGGGGTTATTCTTCTACCTATTGAGAATGACAGAAATACCAATATTTAAACATCTTTTCTAAATATTTACTGCAACTGTTTGCCTAAAGCCTTCGGGAGCCGAGTGTAACTGAGGCATTAGCCTACTTCCCTTGAATTAGTCTGAACAAACTAATTAACATAAGTGCAGCTCCTCCGCTGATCTAAATCAAACCGTGGGGATGGAGTCGGTGTCCTGAAGACAACCTCTACCCGCTTCACCCTGCAGAGCAGCTGAGGCTAAAGGGAGGATTTCTATTTGCTTCTGGGATCAGTTTCAGGAAAACGTACAAAGGGAGTTCCTTGTTTCCAACGGTCTCAGGTGCACTCGGCTTGTTGCTCTTAGTCACACATATCTGAAGCACTTTGACTTGCCGTTGTGTATGAAATGTGCGTTTTACATTCACTAACCTTAACCTGAGTCTGGCTGCAGGTGTAGTGTTTTAAACACATAGAAACAAGAAACCCATAAACCCATTCAGATATCTTTGACAACTGTTTCCAAATGTCTCAGACGCACTCCGCTTCTTGACCTTGTTATAGATACTTATGGAGCTAGAACCGTCTCAATGTAATCTGTGTGAACAGACCAATAATCTGTGTGTAATCCGTACATGTAAAACTTCCACAAAAGCAAAAGAACAGCAAACATAAACAGAAGATCTGCAAAAACTAAAATTTAGAAATGAACCAAAAGCGTTTTCTTTCTTTCTTCCAAACTTTCCATCTCTCAACCAGTTTGGAACTGTGGATCTCAATTCTGTGTTGAATTACATATATGATCAGTTTAACAGTTAGTTTCTCTACTCATCCAGAACCTCCGTGGTATCTCCCGAGTCAGAGTGCTTTTAAATTGACGCTAAAAACCTTTGAATTTACCGCTGCTATTCGGGGGGTCATTAAAAAATATACTTCTGCAACGCTTGTAGCTCAGCTTTAAAGGACAATTTCACTACTTTCAATGTGTGTAAATGATATTTAAAGACCTTTGAATTGCCTTTGTGTATGAAAGTACCTCGTCAAAATGATGAACGCAGTGTCCTGTCATAACTGGAGGTGTTTTGATACATCTTTATGTAGTCTTTCTCAAACACCGACAAGAAAATCCTGAACACACTCAATTTTTAATGAATTGAAGGTGTTTTGCTATTGCATGAGCCGTGTGTTTTAGAAAAAATGTCAGTGTGTGCTTCACCAGAAGCTGTTGATAACGGCACAGACGATCAAAATCAATGTGTCAGTGTCATTGAAGCACACCTTGATCTCAATTCCCCCCCAAGACAACCCACATTTTGCCCTAGTTTTTACCTTTATGACTTAGTTTTGGACCATTAGATGGAAAAGAAAACAGAGGAAAAAGAAATGATGAGAAATATTCAAGTCTCATGCAATCACAGAGTTTTCACACATGTTCATACCTCTATTTCATATTCTACTCTATTATTCCTGAGCCTTGTTTATAGGACTCTCTGGAGGTTAATGTGCAAGTGGCAAAACGATACAGCTGCCATCGTAACAGCTTCAACTCCACCCTCAGGAATAAGTGTTAGGACCCTGCCGGTGCCGAGGGGAAAGGTTTCAGTGACATCTTCTCAACGTTGGAAATAACTGGAAAGGCTTATCTCTGAGGCTCGTGTTCCTCTGTTGATGCGTTAGAGTTATCTAGGGAGGGTTTATTTAGGGGAACACGGTCTACAGATGCAGGTTGGATGCACGTGCAACACTTTTAGGATAGTAGAGGAAATGTTTGCACAACGGGTGAAAGGATTAGGACGACACTGATGAACTTATTTGACTCATTATCCTCCTCTTCAACTTCGATCCTACCTTTTCCATCTCCACGCTCTTCCTCTTGCGTGCCGAGCGGAGGATTTTGACGGTGGCGGTGTTCTCCTCCCCCTGGCGCCGCAGGGCCATACGGTTGGGCTGCAGAGAGCTGAAGGAGATCTCTATCTCCGGCCGGGGAAAGCGGCTCGTCCTGCCGTTCTCCGTGGAAATCTCCGAGGTGTCCAGCACTGAAGGGTAGCCAGTGGAGCTCTGAGAGGGAGAACAAGCAGGATTTCTGAGGTGTCAGCAAGAGAGAAATGTGACAAAGGTCTGAGGAGACAGGCTGTCTGTTAGTGTGGATGTAATGAGCAGAGCAACAGATGAAGCATCACTTTAAATTAGGGATGCATCAAAGTCAAATTACCCATGCACTCACTGAGGCTGGGTTGTTATTTTTTCCCTCTTGGAAAACAAAACCTGTCTTTCGACCCTTCACAACTTTTAATGAGTAGAAGTTCTTAAAAAAGCTTCCAGAGCGTGAACAGACACCTCAATGGGAAGATTAATATATACCAACAGTCAGTGGAGGCGTTGACTCCCACTGCCCGTCATAACACCTTATTTTATAGGATGAATACACACTTTACATACCTTAAATTGACATTCATGTTGGCCACTCCACTGGTGCACCCTGTATTTCTAGCCGGAGTCATTGTGTCCATTAAAGTCAATGTATTTCTCATATCCAACCCCAGTTGTGGCTGAGTATGTAACTGCAAACCCATAGTTAAAGTTTATAACTACTAAAACATGTCCTCACCTGGCTGCTGACGGACACTCTGGTGTCCCGCCTTCCTCCTGACTTCCTCTTGATGCCGTCGCTCTGGGGTTTCCCGACCAGTGTTGCAGGGCTCTCTGTACTTCCAGTGGTTTTAGTCTGTTTCAGGCAGGAGAGGAAGAGTTTAAAATCGAAACACGTTGATGCAGTAACTGCTTTATTTAATGCTCTTTCATTCTACTGTTATCTGCCACTTCCATCACCCTCTCAGAGACAGTAATGGATGATTCTAACAGGTGTTATTTAGGGTGGAGTTTGGTTAAAGTCTGACCTGTGTGTCCTCCTGTTTGGTGTTTGAAGCCTCGAGCTCTTCCTTCAGTGGCAGGATCTCAGCGTCTCGTTCAGACGGAGCAGCCTGCAGCTCTGCCACGCCTCCATCACCGTCACCGTCTCCGTCAGCAGCCTGAAACAGGAAGTTCATGGACGTTAGGTTTCATGTTGATAACCCTTTTCAGAAGCATCGGTATAAGTGAAAATGAGACGTATAGTGGGAATGTCAGAAGAGGCCAATGGTTACGCATCTCAAAGGATTGTTTTGGGGAAAGGAAGCAGGTTAAATAATCGTTATTTTGATTTGAAAATAATTGACAATTAAAAGTAATTTTCCCCAAAATTGGAAAGAAATATGAACTTTAAAAAAAAACATCATTTTTGTATTTTTGTATTTTTTTTAGGCCTTAAATTTAAAATGAATAAATAAGTGTTTTTATTTAGTTTTAGGGACTGCATTTTTTTATTTGTTAATAAATAAATTGACTTAAATAGAGCTCAAATTGTTACAATTATTATCCGTGCAAATATGGCATAAAGGAGTTATTTCTACAAACACACTGAAAAGAAATGTCAATTTCATACAAAAGGCTGGAGATGAAGATGGAACATTTACAGCTGATATTCAGGGAGTAAAGCTAAAGAACGATTTGGGTGCACATCGAACCGTAGCATGATAAATAAACACAAACAGCGGAAACATCGAACTGTGAGACAAGGGATGGACCTGCTTTGAATGCACCACGCCCCCTAAAGCTCGCCTCACCCTGGAAATATGAAACGCATTCGTTTGACAAACAGCAGCGTCATCCTGGAGGAAAAATACAGTGTTAGCATGCAGCGAGGTCTGTGTTAAAGAAGAGAAACTGTTCATTAACCCTCCTCAGATGAAGGAAGGCTTTCAGTGCACATCACACTCAACCTGTGATAAACAGCAGCAGGGTTTTGTCTAAACCGGACGCCCTCTCTCAAACCAGAATGCAGATTTCCCCCGTAAAATCTTAAAGTGCTGCCAGAAAACAATCTCTCTGTGGGTCAGAAAGGGTTTACTGAGTCCACAGATATGGAGATGGGGTCAGATGTCTGGTCAGATGGCAGAGACAGCTTACGGAGAATAAATAGGGGATGGATGTCCGGTGGGTCTGCCGGGGGACGAGTGGCAGGCAGCAGGCTGACACAGACTGAGATTTCTGATCCTTTCTTTCACTCTCCTTTTTTCTGGAGAGGAAGTAAAGGAACCGGAGCTCTGGATCTATTTGAGGTGCGATATATGACTCAGCAGCTTTAAGACATGAAGACACTGTTATTTTCTAATGCAGGATTTTCACCTGAAAGTGGGCGGGGCTTAATTCACAGACCTTAGCGCCTCGTACTTTATTTTATTTGCTTTTGTTGAAGCATTTATTCACTATTTTATCTGCTTTCCTTTAAATAAACGGATTGCTCAAATGTGGAAATACATTGATTTAGTGATTGTTTTTTTGTCATGGTTAAAAAGGCGTTCATTAAGCTCCATTTTTGGTCAAATATACCTGAATCAAGCCTTTTTTTTATCCATTATCTAACTTACTTTCTAACAATATCAGTGTCATATCAATATGAACATTTTATCATTAATTTTGCTGTATAAAAACACAACGTTTGTCACGTCACTACAAACCAGGGCCTCAGATGTGATGTTTTGACACTGAACAGTTTACTTGTACCTGTTGTTAAGGGTCAAATAATGTGTTTGGACAGTAGAAATATGAAAGTTCACCACCTCATGCCAAGTGTTGTTTCTGCATTGCACTGCATGAAATTTGAAGGCATTTCCCACCAATGAAAACAAAGAGGAGAGAATAAAAACGGATTCAATACTGAGCCCTGCAGTGTGGATATTTCACCGCTGCTGTCACATCGAGCTCCTCTCATATCATCCGTGGATTCAGACGCCAGCATAAAATTAGCTGCAATTATCCCTCCAATTTTTAAATCAATACGGCTCTAGCAGATATGAGCCGAGCGTCGATTTGATTTGTTGAATGGTTACAGCCTGCCCTTCACACCGGCTGTTCTGCAGCTGTGTGTCACAATGAGAGGAGTTATGTCATTCTGAGAAGCTCACAGGCGAAATGTTATGCAAGACATGGGAAACAGAGGCATCAGCGGGGCTGATTCACCAGCAAACATTCCTGCAGTTTACCAAGAAGACGTTACAAGTCTAAGACATCATTCCGCCAAGTTCAGTCCTAACAACGGGTGTTTTTTAATGTGTCTTTACCTGTTGAATTGTGTTGCAAACTGGCATACAACCAGTGTTTCTGTTAGCCGTTATTCACCAGAAAAATCTGTAAAAGTCTGACCATTTTTTATTTTGATGGTCTAATTTTCTGGTGAAAATAAGCACACTTTAAAGTCAGGAGCAGCAGCTTTTACCGATGCCACAAACTTGCAATTAAATGCCTTTGCGGTGAGGACAGAGCACCTGAATGGGGCTCCAGGGCTTTTGTTTTTGAGGAGGAAAGCAGTTTAAATCTATTGGTTCAAACTCTGAAGTTTTCACCTCAATGAGGAATCGCAAATAACTGTTTTTTGGGAAAGGAAGCAGGCAAGCATTATTTGAAAGTAATTTTCATTTGAAAAAAATATAAATAAATCAAAAATAAAATTAATTCTTTTTGTACTTTTTTTTTTTAGGCCTTACATTTGAAATAGATAAACAGATTAATATAAGAATAAATAAGTATTTTTTCATTTACTTTTAGGCCTGCAATTTTGAATTTATCAACAAATAAATGAATGAATGAATGAATAAATACACTTAGCTCAAATTGTTAAATTTCTTACAAACTTGCAATTAAACACCATATGGATGAATCTTGAAGCTCACAGCAGGGGAGTTTTCTTTAACGGATGATGGGACTGAATTCCTTTGGTGCTGAGGTGAAACACATCTACCATGATGTCTCAAATAGAGGTGAGAAACTACTTCTTCCTGAAGGTCAAACATCCAATAAAAGCCATTACCAGGGGAATGTAATCTGGACAACCCGACACATATCCTCCCTCATCTTCCTCTCTACCTCTAAATCATCCTGTTATCATAAGCAGACAGTTCTAAGAGTGTGTGTGCTCCCTGTGTGTGTTGTCTTCTTTATGTTGCACTGACCTCTGGTGGTGGTGGGGAGGGGGTGTTATTCTGCTGCAGCTGCTGGATGAGTTTGTCCTTCTCTGCTTGGCTGGAGAGCAGCTTCTGTAGCTGGACCTCCAGAGCCGAGACCAGAGTGTCTCTCTCCTTCCTCCACCTCTCCATCAGCTGCTCCTTCTCCGCCAGCTGGGAGGACAAGGACTCCTGGCAAACACAGACATGTAGATGCAAAATAAGTGGGGAGGAAATCCTGGTTTTGTGAGCTGCAGGTGCACTACAAAGTCATTGTGTTTCTACCAGCTGGCTCTGCTGCCGGGTGTGACGCTCTCTGTCATCAGCAAACTTCCTCATCTCCTGGTTCCTCTTCTCCTCCGCCTCTTTAGCCTGGCCAATCAGGAGCAGCTTCTCCTCCAGCCACTTCTTGCGCTCGCCCTGATGTTTCTCCGTACAAACCTGCACAAAAAGAGAGGGGGTATCTGCTTAATATGTGGAAATGGTTGGAGCCCAATCCCAAAGATGGAACTGCGAAAGAGGGATTTAGAAATAATGTTTCATGCCTCCATTACCTTGAAGCGTTCCTGAGCCTGGGCCGCTTCCTGTTTGGCCTGTGTGAGATCATCTGATTGGCCGGTGGTAGAATTGTTTGCATTGATTCCACAGCCATCCTGCTGCAACAACAACCCTGTCAGCTTCTCCACTTCTGAAAACCAGAGAACAAGACACAGAAAGTTGTTTTTCGGTGTAATAACTCAATAAAATCAATGCTCTTTCTTTGGTTTTCCGCCTCCTCACTGCTGGAGAGCTCCTGGATGATGTTGAGTTTCTCCTCCAGCACCATCTCCATCTGCTCCTGCGTCTCCTCCTGCTCCGTCAGAGCCAAACGCATGTCCTCGTCACACGCTCTTTTGTTTCAAGGTCTAAAAGAAACACAAACCGAAACAGATGTACAGGATTAAACAAAGAGTTACCCAAAAGAACACCTGGCTTTTCCTCTAGTGGGACACACACACACACACACACACACACACACACACACACACACACACACACACACACACACACACACACACACACACACACACACACACACACACACACACACACACACACACACACACACACACACACACACACACACACACACACACACACACACACACACACACACACACACACACACACACACACACACACACACACACACACACACACACACACACAGTTTACCTTTGCAGGCCTTCTGGTAGAGCGTGTCAGACTTGGAGTCAGATGATTGTTCCTTAAAGAGGGATGAGGAGGAGAGGAGGGAATCAGGAGTGAATGGAGATCAATACCCCAAAGGGAAGTCCATTGGACTACATCCTGGCACTGAACAGGAAGAGGTGCTGCAGACCTAAAACCCTTCAGAAATATTGGTGTGTTTAGTGTAAGGCAGATTAGTTTTACCACTTTGAGTTGCTGAATGGTTCTGTCTCTGTTGGCGACGTCGGACTGAAGCTGCTTCTTGGATTTCTCCATGTCGGTCAGCTTCTGCTTCGAAACTTTCTCCTCTTCTCTCATGGCCGAGATCTTCGGACAGAAACAAGAGTTTACACAACATCAAAAACAAAAGACGTGTATGGATTGTCTCCTCATGCAGTCACTCTTGATTTTAAACTATTCCAAGTTTGCAGAATGAGGTCACTGTCGAAATTGCAGGATACGTTTTTTCTTTGTCGTAAGACAACGACTGAAAAGCTCATTGCTGTGAGCAGCTTGACCAGGCAGACTCTGAATGCTGCTGCCTGCGAGTGTGTGACTTACCTCAGTATGCAGACCGTCCTACTTACTCTATGGCTGTCGGACTGAGCGGAGAAGCTCAGTCATACAAAGTGTGTTGTCTTGATATCCCATTTAACTCCGATATGACAGAACACTTGTAATTGAGTAGCACGGGAGAAAGGGATATAAAACAAACGTTGTGCACCTCCTTCTGGACCTGCTGGATCTGCTTCTTGTAGTCGGCGAGTTTCTCTCGGAGGTCTGACGTGTCCTCCTCTCTCCTCTGGAGGTCGAGGCTCAGGCTCTTCACTTTGTCCGAGTCCTGCTTGGCACTTTCTTTTAGTCTGCGAGGGGGGTGAGACGAGATAACGATGAGCTGCATCACATTCCTCAGAACAGACAGGAGAGTTCACCGTGCCCCCTGAACAACACGGTGTCTTTAATACAGCCGTTAAATGAGACGCTCTCTCGACACAGAGGTACTTCAACGGCACCGTGATAGCAAGAAAATGCATTTCACAACGACAGAATAATACAGTTTGGTACACGAGCAAAGGACAGGGTCATACAGAGAGAGTTTCTCACTGTTGATTAGTTTTCTCTGAAGCTGAAAGGGGGCATCTCCAGAGAGGGTAAGATAATAAGAAACGTCACGATAACAGGAGGACATACTGAAACAATAAGGGACTGCTCTCTGACATGCACATTACAGGTTACCTGTGATTATTAGCATGCTAAATAGCTAGCATTGTGACATAACTTGCAGATGGAGGACTAGAAGCAATACTTAATTCTATGTTATTTATATTTAATCACAGTTGACTCTAGAGATGATTTTGATGTTAAATATTCAACTTTTATTGAAACACTCCTGAAACTTCCTGTGCATTGTGACTGACCAAAATATATTTTAATTGAGCAAAACTGCTTTTCAATTTTCTTATTGAACCTTAGTTTGACTCATCCACCCACACATTGTCTCATATACTGTACATTTACTGGGAATAAATTAAGGTACAAGAGTCATTAATCATTAACATGTCAAAAGGGCGCAACTCGTGCTTTCCTTAGGATTTCAGGGTGCATTTTGTGTGGCTTATAATGTTATTTGATTTACTTAAAGGGGCCCTATTCTGTTCCTTTTCAGGTTCATGTTAGTATTTAGTGTCTGTGTTTGTTTACAGTTTTACCATGAGTAGATTCAGTCGCCTCAATAACCAGAAACACTCAAAAACTATCCAAATCTGCATATGCTAAATAATGCTGATCAATGCAATTTATGATAAATGTGCAAATTCCCCAAGTTAGCGTCAGGCAGTTTCTATGACCTGGGGACCCGTACTACACATTTCTGACCTAAAACTCAACATGTCCGGGTTCACAGACTACAATACCGGGTTACCTGTTGATCTCCTCCGCTCTCTTCTCCAGCTCCTCGTCCTTCTGAGCGATGGCTTCATGAGCGACGGCCAGCAGCTCCCTGCGTCTCTCCACCTCCCTCCGCCGGGCCTCCTGCACCGCCTGGATCTCCCCCTCCTCCCGACGCTCCTGCAGGGAGGCTATCTCTGCCTCTTTAACCTCCAGCTGTTTCTGAAGCTCGGCCTCTCTCTCTGCGGACACTTTAGCCACCTCTGCTAGCTTCTCCTCCGTCTTTGTCTCCATTTCTGACGAGGCCACCAGCTGGGATTCAGTGCGGCTTTCTTCTACGCTGGAAACCTTTGCCTTCAGGGTTTCGATCTCAGTCTGCAGATCAGAGTTCAGCCTCTTGAGATCCTCTTCAGCAGCAGAGGAGATGTTGGATTCTTTTACCTTAGCTTCTTCCAGCTGTGCTTTGAGCAGCTCTGTGCTTTGCTCCTGCTCACTGAGCTTCAGCTTGAGGTCGTTTACAGTTTGGCAGAAGGTCGTTTCCTGCTCACTCAGTTTGTGTTTTAACTCGTCTAACTGCTTTTGGGATTCACTTCCTGTTCTCGCAGCTTCTCAGTGAGCTCCTCCGAAGCCAGCGTTTGTTCCTTGAGTTTTTCTCTCAGCTGTTCTTCTGCATCACGTCCTTCCTGTGGTGGCTGCTGCTGCTGGCTTCATCTCTTCTTGCTCGTGAAGCTTCTCTCTGAGCTCTTCAATCTGCAGTTTTAAAGCTGCTTCTTGTTGATTCTGATTCTCTTGTACCTGTCCTAGCTCTTCCTCCAGCTCCAGCATTTGTCTCTTATTTTTGTCCTTTTCCTCAGCCAGGTTCTTCCTAAGCTCGGACACTTCCTCTCTCAGCTGATCATCAGAAGACGCTGAAGTCTGCGCTTCCCGTTTCAGGCTGTGAACTTCCCGTGTTAGGGTGTGGATCTGGGATGTTTTCTCCTGTAGCTCCTTTTGGTGTTGCTCCAGTTGTGCCTGAGCAGTTCGCAGTTGTTCATCTCTCTCCGTCTCGCTGGTCACCTGTGGACATTATACAAACTTAATTTTCGTCACGCATCACAAAGACTATTTAATGAAACACACCAAAAAGTCTAAGCCTTTCTAGCGACTTAATGTGGTGGGAAATTGAGCCCCAACAGGTTAAACTGGAGGAAGAGGACACTGTGTTTCCCACCTGTTGCTCGCTGGCCTCCAGTCTGGCGGTAATCTCTCGGACTTCCTGCTGAAGTGTTTCTCTCTCCTCCATCAGTATGCTGAACTCCTTCCTCTTCTCCTCAAGTCGAGACTCTGCCTCCTCTTTGCCTCGCGTCTCTCTGCAAAGAGCAGCAACGACATCATTCCTTTGTTTCTGCTCTTCTGAAAGCTGTGCAGCGGCCTTATCCTTGGCCCTCTGCTCAGCTTCTAGACCTTTCTCGTTGAATCCTTTCTCTTTCTGTAAGGACGCCAGTGCCTCCTCTTTCCCTGTAGTCTGGACCTCCAGAGCAGTGAGGGCTTCTTCCGAGCCTCTCCTCTCCTCCTCACAGGTAGCCAACACATCCTGGGAGAGAGGAGGAACCATTCATTAGTGTCTTAATGGATTTACTTTACAGAGTCCTCTCCTGCTGATGTTCAGGTGTATATCAGTATGTAGTGTCTCTACTTTAAAGAGTCCTCTCCTGCTGATGTTCAGGTGTATATCAGTATGTAGTGTCTCTACTTTAAAGAGTCCTCTCCTGCTGATGTTCAGGTGTATATCAGTATGTAGTGTCTCTACTTTAAAGAGTCCTCTCCTGCTGATGTTCAGGTGTATATCAGTATGTAGTGTCTCTACTTTAAAGAGTCCTCTCCTGCTGATGTTCAGGTGTATATCAGTATGTAGTGTCTCTACTTTAAAGAGTCCTCTCCTGCTGATGTTCAGGTGTATATCAGTATGTAGTGTCTCTACTTTAAAGAGTCCTCTCCTGCTGATGTTCAGGTGTATATCAGTATGTAGCGTCTCTACTTTAAAGAGTCCTCTCCTGCTGATGTTCAGGTGTATATCAGTATGTAGTGTCTCTACTTTAAAGAGTCCTCTCCTGCTGATGTTCAGGTGTATATCAGTATGTAGAGTCTCTACTTTAAAGAGTCCTCTCCTGCTGATGTTCAGGTGTATATCAGTATGTAGTGTCTCTACTTTAAAGAGTCCTCTCCTGCTGATGTTCAGGTGTATATCAGTATGTAGTGTCTCTACTTTAAAGAGTCCTCTCCTGCTGATGTTCAGGTGTATATCAGTATGTAGTGTCTCTACTTTAAAGAGTCCTCTCCTGCTGATGTTCAGGTGTATATCAGTATGTAGAGTCTCTACTTTAAAGAGTCCTCTCCTGCTGATGTTCAGGTGTATATCAGTATGTAGTGTCTCTACTTTAAAGAGTCCTCTCCTGCTGATGTTCAGGTGTATATCAGTATGTAGTGTCTCTACTTTAAAGAGTCCTCTCCTGCTGATGTTCAGGTGTATATCAGTATGTAGGGTCTCTACTTTAAAGAGTCCTCTCCTGCTGATGTTCAGGTGTATATCAGTATGTAGAGTCTCTACTTTAAAGAGTCCTCTCCTGCTGATGTTCAGGTGTATATCAGTATGTAGTGTCTCTACTTTAAAGAGTCCTCTCCTGCTGATGTTCAGGTGTATATCAGTATGTAGAGTCTCTACTTTAAAGAGTCCTCTCCTGCTGATGTTCAGGTGTATATCAGTATGTAGTGTCTCTACTTTAAAGAGTCCTCTCCTGCTGATGTTCAGGTGTATATCAGTATGTAGAGTCTCTACTTTAAAGAGTCCTCTCCTGCTGATGTTCAGGTGTATATCAGTATGTAGCGTCTCTACTTTAAAGAGTCCTCTCCTGCTGATGTTCAGGTGTATATCAGTATGTAGCGTCTCTACTTTAAAGAGTCCTCTCCTGCTGATGTTCAACCCCGTCTGATGTTTTGATTGGTCAACAGCTTAGAGATGTCCCGCCCCTTAGCCTATCACGTACAATGTGTAGGAGCGCTAACCAATAGAAGCGCGAGTGTTCCATAATGATGTCACTATGTTCCTGATGTAAACTAAGGAGTCCAATGGAGGCGTTTCAAATGACAGATTCTGTTACCATGGCTTGTGCTTCCTGCCCGGGTCCAGTGGTGGCCATTTTGTCGATGAGATTCTTGAAGATCTGCATCCTTGTTTCTGCTCGCTCCTCCAGGATCTCCGTTTCCCTCATCAGGCGCTCACTGACACACACACACACACACACACACACACACACACACCTTATTATCACACCCAAAACCTCTCATCACGTCACATAAAAGAAGAAAGTCTCACTGGTAGTCGTTCTGCATCTTGGTGAAGAGCTCTGTGAACTTGCTGCCGATCTCGTCTCTGACCCGAGCCTCCAGCAGCAGGTTCTCTGCCCGCTCCTTCTTCAGCTGGACCTGCAGCTGCTTCACCTGACTCTGAGGAGCGGGATACATGGGGGATAGTGTTCAGGGAAGGGGTCATTGAGGAAAACTAAAACACCAATGGAGGTCCTTGTTGTTTCACCATCGATCATGCAACCCTAACCCTGGGAGGAGACTCACCTGCTGCGTCATTTCATCCTCATTGCTCGTCTGATCCATCGTGCTCTCCATCAGGCTCTGATCTTCCTCATCCTTGTCATCCTCATCCTCCTGGACACAACAATGACATCATTACATACTCCCAGACTAATCCTTAAGGAAACTACTAGCCTTATTGTGTGATTCCCCCCAAACCACCCACCTGGACATCCTCAAGGCTAGTGTCCCAGCCAATCAGTGAGCTCCTCCTGTTGCCGTGCTGAGTCTTCCTGTCAGCATTGTTGATGAGGAGAGACACCTCACTGGCCGACCTCTTGGGCAGGATGGAAAGGGGACGGGTGGACAGGACGACGACCTGGAGACAGACAACAGGAAAACAGTTCAATAATAAAAGTCTGCATTTAGCAAGGTCTCACAGAAAGAGAGTAGATGAAGATGTGTCTGCACCTTCTGAGCCAGAGCTGAGAACTTGAGGACGTTGAGGGTCTCGTCGTACATGGAGGCACATTGGTTGATGTTGACAATCATGCAGGCTTTCCCTCGACCGCAGAAGAAGCTCTGCAGGTAGTGGGTCAGCTTGCTCTCTCTGAAGGGGACGTGCTGCAGCAGCCTGCGGGCGGGAAACAGCTCGGTTAGCATTAGCAGACTGAAGAGAGCAGTAAGGTGTATTTAAAAACAAAGCTGTAGTGTTTCAAAATTAGATTTAACCGTCTTTTTTTTTTCCATCACAACTTTGACTTATTTTTCTCAGAATTCAGACTTTTTTTCCCCTCAGAATTTTGACTTTTTGTCTTCTAATTTTAACTTTTTCTCAGGATTTACTTTTATTGTAATTTGACTTTTTTCATCAGATTGTTTTTTTTCCTATTTTGTAATTATTCACCCGATTTTGACTTCTTTCTTTTGTAATTTTGACTTTTTTTCCCCTTTTTGGAGCAAGTTATATTTTGAATTACAGAAAGGTAAACGTCTCACTTGGCCTTCTGGTTGTGTCGCAGTGCGTTGAGGCATTTTCCCAGGATGAGCAGAGAGGTGTTGATGTTCCCGGCTTCTTTCAGGCGCTCTCCTTTATTCTGAGTCTTGGCGCATCGCTCCGATCCAGCCAGGTCACACAGACACAACCTGAAGACAGAAAGCACACGTATCAACGTCGAGGACAGCTCACTCTCACACTGCACATCCATCTTCAAGGCTACATGCTTTACGTAACTTTCCACAACGATGAGAGTCAAAGCGGGACAGTAACATGTCTTTAATCCAAATGGTAACGGGTCACTCACTCGCTGACTGCGTGGACCCTCTGGGTCCCAATGTCTTCAATCCTCAGAATGCGAATGGAGAAAATACTGTGACTGCAGAAAGCAAAGAAACTCATTTTAAGTAACTTTCTATAATATGCAATTAAGAGAAACCACCTGAAGAAATAAGCACAGGTAAAGGTGATGAGACTCAGTACAGACTGACCCTGCTGAAGGTTTGAGGCAACGTAGCATTTAGTAAGACAAAACCAAAAGTGAGCAAGAGACTGTAAAGAAAGGAAAACAGTGCCACAAGTGAGGGGATGCAAACTGCATGTTTAAAGGCAACGTAGAGTCGGAGGATGAAACCCTCACATGCACACAGCAGAGCACACACAGTGAAATTGGTCCTCTGCATTTAACCCATCCTAGTACTAGGAGCAGTGGGCAGCTATTGTGCAGCGCCCCGGGAGCAATGGGGAGGGGGGGATTGGAGATGTCCGGTGCCTTGCTCAAGGGAACCACAGCAGGGCCTAGGAGGTGAACTGGGACCTCTCCAAGTAGCAGTCCACTTCCCATATTTCATGTCTGTTTGAGGACTTGAACCGGCGACCCTACGATTCCCAGTCCAAGCCCCTACTGACTGAGCACTGCTGGACGTAAGGCCTCACATTCACATTTACAGTTAATGCAGACTTTTTTTCTCAGAGTTTTTACTTTTTCTTAGAATTTAGGAAACATTTTTTAATTGAGACAGTTTATTAGAATTGGGACTTTTTACTTTTGAGATTTTTTCTCAGAATTCTAAGAAGGAATTTTGCAAACGTCTGTGCAGATAAAACAGTGCATTTAGAAGAAGAATATCCGGGTTATAAAAACCTTTCTTTGTGTTGCAGTTAAAGCTGGTGATCGTTCTATCAGTGTTAAGTTACTTTGTGGAAAGTGATGAGTGACTAAATGATCCTCACCTCCTGCTGGAGAGCTGGTTGAGTCGGGTGGAGGAGAAGCTCTGGTGCTTCTTGCCCATCTTCATCACCTTGTAAGCCTCTTCAGCACTGTTCACCTGAACCCAGCGCAGATCTGAAAACAAATGAATAAAAACAGAATTGATTCATAGATGGTAAGGGGCAGGACAAGCGGTTGGCCAATCACAACCTGAACAAGCACATATTACATCCTCTTCAATATTGAAACAACTTCATACTTCTGTCATGTTCGGTGGCGGGTGTCTAACCTTTGACGAAGGAGTTGCCCTTGACGTCCTGGGACAGGCGCAGTGCGGTCCTCCTCAGGGCACCGCTGGGTGACACCTCCAGGAGGTCGTGAATGTTCTCATTGTAGATTTCACAGAAAGAAACCCAAACAGAGAACTTGGTGTGGTCCTCCACCGCCAGGCTGATCCTCTCCTCTGAAGTGTCCAGCATGGAGGGGCCTGCAGCGAGAGAGAGAACGTTAAAAAATCAGCGTCCTCGAGTGCTACGCTCTGCCGGACCTGCAGTCACTTTAATGTACAAGAAAATTGAATGAGAAACATTTAAATCTTGCCTTCAAAGAGAGTCTTATTGGTGGAGTTCATCAGGCTGGCGTTACTCCTCTCATTCTAGGAGACAAATTGTAAAAATGGAACAGTTTTAGAGCAAAGCGCCTCAAGAGTGATAACTCAAAGCAAATAAGACACACAAAACACTTCAAAAGCAATTAAAGAAAAGCTCCTAAGGGACTTTTTTTTAGGTATTTAGTTTATATTTGTGGGCTTTAAGACGACTAGCCTTAACAAATGTGCAACGCTTGCATTACTTCTTGCATGAGCTGTATATCATGTAATAACTCAGAAGTGAAGGTAGCTGTAAAAGCCTTTGAAAGAGCAGAAAACTCAAGACAAAAAATCATTTTCCTTGTCCTTGTGAAGTCTTCTCACCAGCGCGCCAATTAAAATCTACTTATTTTCCACTTCTCTTCAGGAATGGAAAGCAAGTAACCTCTCAGCTCACTGTGTTGTTCATTAAGGACTGTTCTCTCTAAATATTCAAACAAAACAAGCAACTACTACCGTGTCTCTCAGATTGTCTAACAGTGTCTGGATGCTGTGCAGATACTTATTAAGGACTGGAGGTGCTGCTCTGCTGAAGATTTTATTATCCGCCGCAGCCAGGTGTGCTACCTCTTTCAGTTGTCCGAGGAAGTTCCTCTTGAAGGCAGCTTCCTCAGCCTGCTGCTCCGCGGTCAGCCTGGTGACCTCACTGCAGCGCTGAGGTTTGATGCTCGTCCCGGTGAAAACCTGCTCATCAATACTGCTGAAGATAACATCCAGGGTCCGGGGCAGGATGCCAGCATCAGCATCTGGACCTGAGAGGAGAGATTCCATCTGATCCTTTACAACAAACACTATATTGTATTTTTAATTTAATTGAAGACATTAGAAATTGAAACACACCTAAGAATGTGAAGGTCTTCCCGGTATTGGTCACTCCATATGTGAAGACCAAAGAGTTCCCGCCCTCCAGGACGTCTTTCACCAAGTCCTTTACTGTTCCCTGAAAGAGCTCTCTCTGTGACGTTTCAGGACCGTACACCTGGGGATGGGAGGGGACGAGAAGGAGTTTAAAACATCATTTGATATCAGGATGTCTCAAACTCTCTAGCCTGCTAGGAAGGAAGACTAAAATGAATCGTATAGAAGTGACAATATTGTCTGCCAGGAAACACAGACCTGAGTGAACTGGAAGCGCTGTCCGGTCTGTGGGAGAGATTTGTCCGTGCTAAGCCTCGCACCGAGGGACAGATTGGGAGGCTTCAGTAAAGCGGTGTCCGGGCGCTCGATAGTCACACAGTCCTGCAGATAGACAGAAGAAAAAAGAGATATTGATCCGTTTACTAGAATTATTCCATCTGTTTTCCTTTAGATGTATTCAAATTCAGCTGCAGCATCAACCAAGCAGCACTTCTTGCGTGTAAAGTATTTGTTTTGTATTTTTCTCTTACCTGAGACTCTCCACTGTGGCTCTCTGCTGAGCTGAAGGGTCGGATGCGGAGGTAGACCTTAAGGTGTTCCCGCTTCTCGATGCTGGAAAGCTGCAGAACACATCAGGATTTAATCAAACACAGCGTGAGGAAACGGAAATTATTCATCAGGCCGAATGTCCGAGACTTAAAGGATAGGTTAAGACATTTTACAAGACCATATATACCCATATAAACAGGTTTTGCTCGCTCCACGTGTCCTGTTTAAAGCAGTAACATGATGGAGCTAAAATGTACATTACAGTTAATATGAGGAGTCGGCACTCTTTCTAACTATTCTCCAACTGCTGCTTAAAAGAAAAACCCTGTGTGGAAACATCAAGACATTTTGGAACCCAAAAACAGCAATTTACTTGATTTATTAGACTTGGATTGAGCCTCATATTAGCTCTTATGACACTTATGTATGAATATTCTCTGGCAATAAAAGATGATTTCCTGTTTTTATCAGTGAAACTCGAGAATAATTTCAGGCTCCTAGAGACACATTTTTCCCGTTCATTGTGGATCAAACAGCTGAGTACATACTGCTGTAAAACACCACTGCATTCATGCCTTAACAAGATATTACAGCATATTTTAGCTGTGGTCACATGACATCACTATCATCATGATGGCTATGTCTGGTTTACCTGTGGGGCACGTAATAGGCTAAGCTCTGATGAGAGATCTCTCTGCAAGTTGTCCACTATCACCTGGTCCCATCTGTCAGCCTCATTATTCTGGCATGATTCCATCCTTCTGCAGCGCGGAAACAAAGAACACAGGTAAACAAAAGCAGTACCAAACACAACATGAAGGGAGTAGCGTTAGGTCTAGCTGACTCACGTACTGTAGTCACGGGCTGTACTCAAGTACACATTTGAGTTACTGTAGTTGAGTATTTTCCTTCTGTGCAACTTTTACTTCTAATAAAAACATTGTGCTTTTTACTTCACCAGACAGATTTTTGAAATGTAGTTACTATGAATTCAGACGTTCTGATTTTTAAACACAGAAATTGGGAAGAACTTGGCTAATATGACGCTTTGATATAGATTAAACCATCAGCCATATCTTAGAGCCTGGAAAAAAGAGTGGGTTGACGAATACAATTATATTTTAGGTTAATATTTGAGTGTTTTCTGCAAGAAGTACATTTTCCTGTGCATACTTAAATACTTCAAAGCAGTACTTTTACTTTTAAACTTCAAATTGTTACTCAAGTAAAAGTACAACAGTATTATCATCAACATTTAGAATAAAAAGGAGTCATTGTCTGATTGGTCCATTTCAGAATAATATCTCTGATATGTTTTATAATGATCATTAAAGTGTTCTCAGAGCTGGTAAAGGTGCAGCTAGTTTGAATGGCTTTGTATACTGCAGGGTAGCTGCTGGCCAGATTTGGATTAAATGTGCCATCAGCTAAAGGTACTAATGTAGTTGAGCAAAAGTACCCCATTTACCTCTCAAGGCCCTTGAGTAAAACCTACTTAGTTTACTTTACATCTCTGATTAAAAGGAGGACAGTACAAACTCACATTGTAAAGAACAAATACGTGTAAACGTTTATGAACCGGAGTTAGAATCGTTTAAATTATGTTAACGGACGTTTCTTGTTGAAGCTAACAAACCGAATCCGTGGTTAGCTGTTGATTTTCCGCACGTCAGCTGATAGAAGTGAAAAATGTCCGTTTTCTTTCACAACACGAAGTGACATTTCACCTGGGAGAACATTACACACTCACCTGGCTGTGGTATTTAAGACATTAGGTTCCTTTAGGGAGAGTTATTCCGTGTCTTCTCGCTAACTTAAAACAATAACACGCCGCGGTCAGTTTTAAACGGACCTATCAAGATTCAATATGGAACTGCGCATGCGTCGTTCGGGTGTTCTTTTTCTTTGGTTTTAGCGGAGGACTGTAGACCCAACGCTGAAGGACTATGATGCCCCCTGCTGCACGGCACTGCAACTCAGATACTTTTACTCCAATACATTTGACATTGAATAGCTTTAGTTCCTTAACAGATTTGGATTAATGAGGTGAAATATAATCAACCCTTAAATCAGACTTTATTCCACCTGGATAAATAATTACTCAATTTACTCAATTTACACTTTCAGAGTACTTCTACTTTTACTCAAGTACACTTTCAGAGTACTGCTACTTTTACTCAATTACACTTTCAGAGTACTTCTACTTTTACTCAAGTACACTTTCAGAGTACTGCTACTTTTACTCAAGTACACTTTCAGAGTACTTCTACTTTTACTCAAGTACACTTTCAGAGTACTTCTACTTTTACTCAAGTACACTTTCAGAGTACTTCTACTTTTACTCAAGTACACTTTCAGAGTACTGCTACTTTTACTCAAGTACACTTTCAGAGTACTTCTACTTTTACTCAAGTACACTTTCAGAGTACTTTCACTTTTACCCAAGTACACTTTCAGAGTACTTCTACTTTTACCCCTGGAGCATCTGAATGGGAGATAGATGAACAGAATTGGAAGGAGTGACCCATTAAACAACGTATGCAGTGGTAACTCTGACCTTGTACATATTTTAAAAGGCTGTTACCTGATGCTAAAATTAACATATTGTTGAATGCTTTTGCCAGCAGCACTTATCCAAAAGGCATTTCCACCTTAATGCCAATTTCCATTCATTTGATTTGGGTATGCTTTATACTTAAGAAATTCACTTTCATAAATATGTTTCACCCAGTAAACAACAAATGCTTACTGGAGCTGGGTTCAATGGGTTATGCAAGGTTTACATCCAATTCCCAAAGCAGATGATATACAGTATCATTGTGTCTTCCATCATCACAACTCATGCAAAGCATCTACGTATGAAAGTCATCCAGAGGTAACCTTTCAGTTCTGTGTGTTTAACATTTACAGTATTATTTACCCCTCCAGGGCAGCAGCTCCCTTCACAGGTCTTAACTGTTCCTACACATGGAGGTTAGTTGTGTAAACAGAGATGTTAAAGGCTTTCTTGAAAAGTCACACGCTGTAAATAAAACGGTTTACTACACAAACTAAGAAACACCCACCCAGCAGGACCTACTCAGCAGGCCTCTATGTATACATATATATATATACATATATATGTATATATATATATATGTATACATATATATATATATGTATACATATATATATCTGTGTATAGTACACATATCTATATATTATACATATCTGCCATATACATCTGTTATACATAATACATGCATCTGTCCATACCTCCTCATTCAACAAGTGTTTATATACTCTCAATGTATTCCACATATGTATATATTTCACATCCTCAAATCTTTATTGTTGTTATTGTAAATATTCTTCTCTCTTTTTGCACTATTTTATTATCTTATCTGCACCATGTATGTAGAGTGGTTGGAGGAGCATGGGACATAAGATTTCATTGCCAACATATACAGTACGTTGTATCTGCTGTGCATATGACCAATTAACCTTGAACCTTGAAACCTCTGGATAAATAGTTTTGGATTATGATAGCACAACGTTTTGTTTGACTATAAGCAGAAATATGCAGCACGTTTCTAAGATATGATGAAGATTTAGTAGCAGAATGATTACACAGCAGACATGAACTATCAGTCCGCAAAAGGCATAAGACAATGTTGTTTGGTCGGTGCTCAGAAGAAGTACTTCTGTTTGTCCCAGACTGACTGACTTCCAATCAGCTCCAAGGACTCATTTTCCAACACTAGTTACTCTTACCCTCTCAGTGAAAGGTATATCATTTGTTCAAGACAAACAATCCTGTAAAAGCTCTTTTTGCTTCTCATGTGACATGTAGAAGTAGTGCTTGCTGGTATTTCACTCGGGGGCATTAACTCAGGTTATGTAGAGCAGGTTTGTGACCGCCTTAATTGTTTTCTTGAAATTGGTCCCCCTTTCGGAAAACAGAGACCATAACCAGTCAGACGTCAGCTAGTGGGGGAGTCAGTCAGCTTCTATCATGGCTGTTAACATCCCAGGATTGATAGTGATGGTGATTTTCTACCTGATGGTCCTTGGGACCGGCATCTGGGCTTCTTTCAAGTCCAAAAAGGAACAGAAGAAAAGTGCAGCCACTGGAATGGATATGGCTCTGCTGGGAAACCGCAGCATTAGCTTGTTGGTGGGGAGCTTCACAATGACAGGTGAGGAGAGCACAGCTGAAAACAGGGTATTTGCTGTGTAAACTAAAGCAACAGAATGTATGCATTGATGTCTGTTATTATGAATATTAATATTATCACATCAAGCTGTAGCAAAAACCCACACAAGCTATGATGGTTAGAGTTGCGGCAGTTGGTTATGAGGAATGTGAAAACAAGGTTAGCCTTTATTTGTTTAGTCTTCTCCAGCCGTTATAAAACGCAGGGAACACACACGTTTCCAAACTCAATGACTGTCATTTTATATTTAGTATCAAATCCTAATTTTTATTTGTTCTTGTTGATTGGAAGACAATGACTCATAAAACATTGTCACGTTCTTCACCAACTAAATATTCAGTTAGGGCGAATAGATCAGAACTGTAAAACACTGCGCTTGATTTTAAAACCTCTCCTGCCGTGCATCTTAGTTTATACTTAGTAATTTTAGTTTATACTTAGTAATATTTGATGTGAGTCTGACGAGTCTCAAATGAAGGTTTCAAGGTTTTATTTTATTGAAAATCTTATGTCCCATGCTCCTCCAACACCTCAACATACATGGTGCAGATAAGATAATAAAATAGTGCAGAAAGAGAAGAATATTTACAATAACAACAGTAAAGATTTGAGGATGTGAAATATATACACATGTGGAATACATTGAGAGTATTTAAACACTTTACACGGAAAGGGTCTTCAGTCAAACTTCACTCATATATTTGGCGTTGAAAACAGGGACGGACTGGGACTGAAAATCAGCCCTGGACTCTGACCCAGCCCACAACAAGTGGTGCCATGCCGTGCAGGTGTATAGTGTGTTTTTGAGAGTGACTCAATGACACTCACAACCTTGCATATGTGGCTGGTTTTGAAGGCGACGTGCGTTCACATTTATCCCAGTCCGCTCCGGGTGGAGAAATCACTTTACTCTTAATTAGATATAGCACTATTTTGATCTCAGTCCGAATAGCTGTTGTTTGTCCACCAATTGAGTTGCTGTGTGTTAATCTCTCCTGTAGCAACGTGGGTCGGAGGAGGCCTTATTGTCGGCACAACTGAGATGGTGTACACGCCATCTTTGGGACTAACCAGCACCACCCTGATGCTGGTGGCATACAGCTCTTCTTTTGTTATTTGTAAGTTGGTTAAAACAACAAAAAGCCCTGGTAACACAAATCAGTAACTACATATGTTTGGCATTATTTATAGGATTGAATGACCCGTGTTTACTGTAAGGCCATCTATTGGCAGCATGACATGTAATATTCACGAATATGTTGTCCTTCATTTAACCATAACCAGCGTTCCACATTGAAGTCCATTATATACTGTATACTTAGATATTAACTTCACACAGAAAGGAAGAACATCTGTTGTAACAATACTTCTTGGCAATAAATCTTATACCGTTACTCAGCTCTGCTGCTCCTTCCACAAATGCATGTTCCTCACAAATGTGGCACCATTTGAAAGGTAAGAAAACAGGCTTTCCAAGAAGTATTGTTATAACAAAGAAGCCATCTGCCAAACACAGATGTCCTTAGTTTTTGTGTTAAGTTTGTATCTACATATGTTATCCTGCCTCACTTTTTCTGTCCTCTTTTATTTGTAAGGTGGCTTGGTGTTTGCAAAGCCGCTGAGAGACAGAAACTGTGTGACCATTCTGGACCCCTTCCATGCCAAGTATGGAAAAGTAGTAACTACTGCACTGTCCCTGGTTTCAATATGTTTGGATCTGGTCCTTTTACCCTGCACACTCATTGGTTTAGGTATGATATGTATGTGAACATTTTATTCACTATAAATAGATGAAGGGAGAGGAGATGAAAGGTTGAAGGGATATAGAGAAGCAGGGATGAAGGGAGTGAGGAGTGGTGAGTAAGAGAAGGAGGAAGATAAGGTTTGACAGGAAGAGGAGATGAGAGGAGAAAGGGTTTGCATGTAGGGATAAAAGGATGTAGGGACGAAAGGGCGTGGGGAGGAGGGAGGAAGGGATGTTGGGAGAGAAGAAAGAAGGGATGTAGGGAAGGGTTGAAGTGATATAGGGATGGGGGGGTGGGGTTAAGAGATGTACGGAAGGGATAAAGGTTGAAGGGATTAAGGGAAGCAGGGACGAAGGGAGTTGGGGAAGGAGGGAGATGAGGTTTGACAGGAAGAGGAGATTGAAGGGATAAGGTCTGAAGGGATGTAGGGAGAGAGGGATGGTGACTAAGGGATGAGGGTAAAAGGGAAGGTGGAAGATAAGGCTTGACAGGAAGAGATGAAAGGATAAAGGATTTGAATTTAGGGATGAATGTAGGATGAGAAGGATAAATTGATGAAGGGATGTACAGAGGGAAAGCTTAAGGAATGAAGGGATGTATGTAAGGGATAAGGGTTCGAAGGGATGTAGGGAGTGAAGGAAAGAGATAAATTGATGAAGGGATGTAAGGAGGGATGAAGGGTATAAGGTATGCACGGAGTTCCTCAGCCAATCCCTGACGAGCACAAATGTCCAATAACACAGCTCATAACATTGTCCTGGTACAATGTGTTTGTCAGGAGGAACCATGAGTGTGGTCCTGGATTTGCCCTACAGTGTGTGCATTTGGATCTCTGCCGCTGTCGCCATCCTCTACACGCTGCTGGGAGGCCTCTACTCTGTGGCCTACACAGATGTCCTACAGCTTATCCTCATATTCATCAGCATGGTGAGTTTGATGTTCTTTGAGTTGTATACAAACTAGCTGCTTTTTAAGTATACATATTTAAAGGACATTTTTAAAATGGGAAAGAAATGAAATGTATGTATAATACGTTCTGCTGAGTCCGGGCTAATACCGCCACAAGAATTTTAACAAACGTTATAGTCTTTGGGCAGCTATATTTTAGTTTTATCAGTACTGCAAGTGTGCAAAATGTTCTTGTACTGTTTACTCAGCAGAAGTTGGACAGCCATGGATGGAAAACTCTAATGGCCCACTAGTTTTGCCGACACATGAATGCTTGTTATTGTAATTATTTATACCTTCCTTTTTATGAAAGCCCCATTACACCCGTAATAAGAAACATCAGGTCTTCTAAAGTTATGTTTGTGTTGTCCCTGCAGTGGATGTGTGTTCCCTTTGTTTTGATGAACCCCGACTGCTCGGACATTACCCAGACACTGATGAACAACACCCGGCATGCTCCCTGGATTGGTGCACTGGAGCTGAAAAACACCTGGATATTGATTGATGAGTTCTTATCATTCGTAAGGAAGCCACAAAATGGGTCATAAAATGCAATTCGCATTATTAAATAAATTAACCAACTAACTATATTTACTTTAAAGGCACTGGGGAGTCTGGGATTTCAGTGCATTCATCAGAGGACTTTGTCGGCGTCTTCCACAGCGACAGCCAAGAACACTTGCATTGTTTCTGCTTTCATCTTCCCTTTATTTGGGATTCCTTCTGTACTGATTGGGGCAGCTGCTGC
This sequence comes from Eleginops maclovinus, assembly GCF_036324505.1. Lineage (NCBI taxonomy): Eukaryota > Metazoa > Chordata > Actinopteri > Perciformes > Eleginopidae > Eleginops > Eleginops maclovinus. The sequence goes on from NC_086370.1 coordinate 23,275,186, forward strand.
CTCCACAGGTATGGCATGATATGTGTGTGTCTTTATGAATTTGCGTACCGCCACTGTGGCAATTTACCAGCTTTCCGGAGCAGATTGTGATGGTTGAGGACTCCAGTGTGGCAGACACAGCATATCAAATCTCAGATTTGCAGATGACATAGGCTAGACCTTGGGAGTTTCCTGACTCCCTTAACTGATTGATCAATATTTGAAGGTCTTTTTGAGAATATACTTAGATTTCATGGACCAAACTGTAGGCAGAAAAGGCTCAAAGATCTATGTACTTGTTTAATAGTATATCTTTACTAAAAGACATCCTTGGCCAACTGAGCTCCATACTCTTTACCTTTTCACAATGCGCGTAGTTAGCTCCTTTATTATACTGTAGGCTCCTCTCAGAATCTCAGATAATGTGAGCGTAGTTCAGTCTTTCCTTCTTTTGTGTCCATGCTTTAGACTGGAACCTGACTTCGTACGGTTCTCCATCTCCATTTGAACGTGGGGAATCAGCTCAAGTTATGCCCATCACCCTGCAGCATCTCACTCCGTTCTACATATCCATCATCGGTATTGGAGCTGTGGCCGCTGCTGTGATGTCATCCATTGACTCTTATTTACTTTCTGCATCTTCTGTCTTCGCCTCCAGCATATACAAGAACATCCTGAGGCCTCAGGTGGAAATTCAACAGTTATTTTGGTGTGGTACATTAAAACAAACACTGACTAAAATACTGTTTGCTATTGTGATGTTTAGTTTATGAAGTAGTAAGAACAGCCAATGGGACATGAGAGCAGGGAAAGTGATTTGAAAGTTGAAGACGTCTCAATAATGTGCTGTTTATCTTTTCTTCTTCCTTTACTTCTTCAGGCATCCGACAGGGAGATCCAGTGGGCGATCCGTGCTACTGTGTTGGTAGTGGGCTTGGGTGGTACATCCCTTTCCTTGATAAAAAGCAGCATCTTACTGTTCTGGTTCATTGGTTCTGAACTGGCCTACATCATAACCTTCCCTCAATTGGTCTGCATCCTCTTCTTCAAAATCTCCAATGGTTACGGGGCAGTTATGGGCTTGCTGGTGGGAGTAGGGTTGAAACTGCTCAGTGGAGACCCAAACCTAGGGTTAGCGCCGGTCGTACACTTCCCAGGATGCACTCTTGAGAACGGTGTTTATGTCCAGTACTCGCCAGTTAAAACCATCTCCATGCTGTCAGTCATTGCTGCCATCTTGTTTTTCTCCTACCTGACTTCTGTGTTCTTCAACAAAGGCCTGCTACCTGAGGAGTGGGATGTGTTTAGAGTGAAAGCCCAGCACTCAACGCAACCAGACACAGCCACAGATGGCACCACAGAGCATAGTGAGAATGAGAAGCTGAATGGAAGCAACTCTCAGGCAGAGGCATCAGAGCTAATGGTTAGCACAAGCTGTTAGCATTCCTGTGTGTACAGCAGTATCTAGATTAATTGAAGTATAATATTCACGTTTGCTTTGACGGTATTATTAAGTAAGACCACTTCTTCAGTCGAGAAATGTAATTAAATGAAGAGACTCTCACTGCCAGAATTGTAGACACAGGTCTGAACTGCCAGTCTCACCATAAGATCTGAAATAACAATCATATTTTAAATTATGAGAGCCCCCAATTAGGCAATGGCTAGCTAGCTAACTTGTCAGATGGGTAGCTAATGTAAGCTAGCTCACTAAAAAGATAGCAATATCGAACTTTAGCTAGCTAAAACAGAATATAGCAAACGTATCTAGCTTGTTTAACATTCGTAAGATTAGATGGATGGATGGATGGATGGATGGAGCTACAGCTAGAGCTAGGTCTGAGATGGATGGATGGATGGATGGATGGATGGATGGATGGATGGATGGATGGATGGATGGATGGATGGATGGATGGATGGATAGATAGATAGATAGATACATAAACAGAAATGAAAGGAAGACGATGCCCACTACGCGCCTGGGTACACTGTTGGATTGGCGGTACTGGTTATAGGGGGCATGTCGTTATAGGGGCATGTCGTTATAGGGGCATGTCGTTATAGGGGCATGTCGTTATAGGGGTATGTCGTTATAGGGGCAATGTCGTTATAGGGGCATGACGTTATAGGGGCATGTCGTTATAGGGGTATGTCGTTATAGGGGTATGTCGTTATAGGGGTATGTCGTTATAGGGGTATGTCGTTATAGGGGCATGTCGTTTATAGGGGCATGTCGTTATAGGGGTATGTCGTTATAGGGGCATGACGTTATAGGGGCATGACGTTATAGGGGCATGTCGTTATAGGGGTATGTCGTTATAGGGGCATGTCGTTATAGGGGCATGTCGTTATAGGGGTATGTCGTTATAGGGGCATGACGTTATAGGGGCATGACGTTATAGGGGCATGTCGTTATAGGGGTATGTCGTTATAGGGGTATGTCGTTATAGGGGTATGTCGTTATAGGGGCATGTCGTTATAGGGGCATGTCGTTATAGGGGCATGTCGTTATAGGGGCATGTCGTTATAGGGGCATGTCGTTATAGGGGTATGTTGTAATAGGGGGATGTCGGAATAGGGGGATGTTGTAATAGGGGGATGTCGGAATAGGGGGATGTTGTAATAGGGGTATGTCGGAATAGGGGGGTGTCGGAGTGTCGGAATAGAGGGTGCACCCCCACACTGACGGGTTTATTTAGTTTGGTCTCTCTGATAACATGTTCATAGAAATGTGTGACACTTTGATCCTCTGGCAGTGAAACCGTCTTGTCTTTTTGGTTTTCTTCTTTCTTCGTCTGCCACTTTCGGATGCAGTTTGGTGGTATGAAAGTGTTGTAAATAAAGAAGGTGAATATGTAAAAAATGTCTTGGAGTCTTTGGAGTCTAGAGATCTTAAGCCAAGGAAGTGGGCCTAAACTGAGATATGTTGTGCACTCGGAGCCTTCGGTTTATGAATCTTTACAGGGCCTTTTTAACAATCTGACGGCAAAACGATACAGTCAATCAAACCTCAATCCCCACCTGATACAAAGTATAGGAAAGACGTCTTGATGTAACGATGCACATCAATGTTGTAGAGCAAGCATAAATGCCAAGCCACCAAGCCAGTTGTACTCACATGCCTCCTTCACGCAAACATTTCTCAGTGGAAATCTCCACTCTTCCTCACGCACATTTTGTTCATACTTGACATATCGTAATAATATGACGGCATTGAAACACTCCTGGTTTAAGAGGTGCTACTCAACAACATGCTGGGTCGGAGTATAAAAGGTTTATAGAACAAAATGTATTTCATAAATTAGCTGCTAAAAGCATAACACACCCAGAGTCGGCGCCAGAGCATTAAACACTCTTTAGCAACTTCGAACTCAGCGTCAGTATAGTCGATTGTGACAGATCGAGAATATGCTTCACAGCTGGTAGGAGGGGCATCAATGACCGCTAGGGGGGGCACGGCCCTCGAATGCCCCCCCTTAGCGCCGGCACTGAACACACCATTCAAATGTGAGCATGAACCACTAGTGCTGCATTCAACATGCAACGTACGTGGGTAATGTTAGAACAAGGGTTTAACACGGAACAATAATGTGTGCTAAACTTATCCCTTTTCAAGACCTTGAGAGTACAATATATGATAATACTTTGGTAGTTGTAGTCAGACAGATTACTGGTGTTGTGCTCGCTACATCGGTACACACCATTAGGGCCTCCTCCACTCAGCAATCACCTCAAGATTTCCGGGTGTTGGACGGCCGTTTTTTTATAATGTCCATCTTTTCACTGAATGGTCGCTTAAAAAGGGTACTAACAACAATTCTGCAACACCGTCATCTCCACCTGTTGCCATTTCGACATAAAATAAAAACTTGCTACGTACCACTTAGTTAGATCCTCTGTGTCGAGCCAATGGACAAACGGGTGTTCTAGAATACCCTGGAACCAAGGGAACGTCTACAAGGATACGCCCATTGGCTACAGATCAAATATGATTGGTTGATCAAACTGTCAATCCAAGTGTACTCTCATTCGGTTTAAGGGCCAGGGCCTTCTATCAGGGATATGGAATACCACACTGAAACATAAACAGAGTTGGTGTAACGCGTTACAAAAGTAAGGAGGTACAGTAATGTATTACTTTTAGCTGTAACGCAGTAATTCAACGCGTCACTTCTGAAATGTGGATAATATAATACCCGTTACAATTTCAGCTCCGCAGTTACAACACATCTTAAATGATGGGTTGGGTCATTATCACCGAGTCAGAATCACACGTTTATTTTCAATTTAATGCAAAATGATGATGTTTTGAGTTTGTATTTCAAATGTATAATCATTAAGACATACATCTATACTATATTTACCATCTTAGAGTTATTTTGTATTAATTTGTACCATTTTCTTTAAGTGTCTGTAGGCGATTTTGCCATGTCCCTCACACAATAGTGGGAGCAACTATGAGAATAATAAAGTCATTAAATGAAACAAAATTAAAATTATTTTTTATGGTCTTATTATTATTGACAACAACTTTCATAAATGGGTAATTCTAGTAGTCTTCAACAAATATTTAATATAAATATTAAGTATTTAATACATGTCCCTCAAATCAGTGTCCACCCTGTCATTATGTTGTAACTGGCCCTTTAATGCGGTAGCTGATGTCATCGGTGACATCATGACCACCATTTTGACACTCTTCAGTGATGGTTGACACACATGACCCCTTATCAGTAAGTATTTACACCTTCATTTCACAATTTTCTTCATATTGTCTTTCTTGTTGCAAGGTGTCGAGCTTAACGTGTCCACCCCATCATGGGGATATATTCAAAAGTATTATTATTTTTCAAAATGTTTAAATATTGTCATATTTATTTTGAGGTCACCTTCACTACTGCTATCTCTGCTACCTGAGGGGCCCCCATGTGCTTATCCAGGGTGCGATTTGTAGGGGGGGATGGTGAGGATTTCCCCCCCTCTGGTTTTCCTATCCCTACCTCTGCTAAATTATTTTTATCTCCGGTGGGGACAAGGATTTCCCCCCCTTGATAGCGATGAATGCAACTTAACTGCTAGCCTACTTAAACTCTTGAAATCTAACGATCTTCAGTGTCAGAGTAGGCCTAGGCTATTCAGCAGCCTTCTGGCAGACGGTGCATATTTCTGAACCTCATCGAACACAAAAACATTGTAACATTTTTGTGCGGGAACTTCGCAGGAAAAACAGCGCTGAACCAAACATGAAACGCGTTCAGAGCAGCATATCATCTTACTTTACAGGACCCATTTGCAGAATTGTGGATAGAAGAGGGCCGAAATGCTGCAGACAATGCCTCGATAGGAAAAACGAAAAAGCCACCACAAATTTGTCACCAGAGCCGACTGTTTACTTTGTCTAGTTTTCCAGACCTGTCCCTGAGTGTTGACAGCACGTTGTGCTATTTAGTGAATTATTTTGAGTGTTTGATTTAAGTTAATTGGAGGGTCTTTTCATGGAGAGCATTGATGCTGTTCTATGGTGCTTTCTGCCTGTTAGTGCGTACGCATGTTTTTGTGACGTTGAATAGAAATCCATGTATGGGTTATTAAAAGTTTTGCCATGTTGTGATGGGGACTAATCCACGGACCCGAAAAAAGGGCCTGTCTACTTTTTGGCGTTTTTTTCTCCCTAGTTATGCAAGTTAAAAGTCCAATGTTCTTGTCTATGAATAAATTTAAAAAAACATCCCCCCCTCTGTTTTTTTGTCAAATCGCACCCTGTGCTTATCAATTGCTAATCTTAGCTGAAAATGTCCACCCTATCGTTGTCCACCCTGTCATTAATACCTCCCTGATAGGGTGGACATGGTGCATGACAGGGGGGACAGGTGGATAGTTTTGTGACTATAATGACAATAATAACGTCATAAAATAACATTATACACACCATTTGTTAACAATAACAATTGAAGTCAGACTGCTGGTTTAAGGGTGTCTTGCGTCTGTTTTAGTTATGAGTCAAAGAGGAGCTGAAATAGCAAAACGCTACCGGGAGCGCCGTGATGCTGACCCTGACAGAAAAAGACAGTATCTTGAAAAAGAGAGGGTCAGGTGGAAGAAGGACAGAGACACTGGAAAGAAAAAGGGCATTGATGAGCTGAGTGAGCGAGAGAAGAGGGCAAAAAGAAAGAAGTGGAGAGAGGCAAAAAAAGGCAGCCAGAGCAAAGTCCAGGGCCAGCGCTTTGCTTTTGTCGGAGACACCACCCAGTGATCAGTCAAAAGTACATGTGAGTAGACTGCTAAATTATTATTACTTATCAATTTATATGGGGGGGGGGGGGGGGGTCAAGCACTTTGACTATGTACATAGGCTACTACTACTACTTGAAACTACGCAGTGTTGTTGCTCCACACACAATTTTGTTGCCTTCAATGACAATAAACTCTCTTGAATCTTGAATGTGAAGGAACAGAATAAAAGTTGGAGGCCAGAAGTCATCGAGGAGAAGCACATTGGTGAATGGTGTGTAGTCAACTATGACAATGATGGATACCCTGGTATCATTCTTGATGTAGAGGAGCACAATGTGAAAGTGAAATGCATGCACAACAAAGGCATCAACAAATTCTGTTGGCCAAGTCCTCGTGATGACATCAACTGGTATGGGGATTGGCAGATTCTGTGCCTCATGTCGGAACCACAACTTGTGAACAGGCGTGCCTTCTCAGTTGAGCCATCTGTATGGAAGTACATGGAGGACCAATTACAGTAGACCTAGATGTCCTGATGTTCTGATGAGCAGCCTACCCTTGATATGTGTTCTGATGTTGACTGAGTACAGTTTGTACCTAACTCATCCTTTTTGAAGTTTTTCTGTACTTAATGAATTGCGTTTGTCCACCCTGTCATGTGATTGTCCACCCTGTCAAATTTAAGTTTAATGAAAAAAACCAAAATATGTATTGAATATACAGTAACCCTGTGTGTGTTTCCTGATGTCCAAATGATTATCAAACAATACCATTAAAAGTTTTGCTTGTTAGATTTGTTTTTGTCATTTTATTTTAAAATCAAAGAAGACCTATGGCCATCGCTCAGATAAAACTGCACTTTTATTCTAATTTTAGTATTTACCAAAGACTTTTCCCATTACCTGAAATGTATTAACTAGAAAGGGACAAAAGACCTTTCTGAAAAGGTATGTTTTATTATAATTATGTAATAAAAAACATATATCTGAAGATTACATTTGTCCCCGACAGGGTGGACATATTTTGCAATATGCCCATATTTAGACATTCTGTATTTAATTCATAAAAAGTGTTTAAGCTTGACCAATATGTATTTCTAACACCCTAGGGGCAGCTTAATAACATGATTATAAAGTGTAAGGGGAAATCTTACCCTTTTCTTATCGAAATTACAATGTCTCAAAGGCACTTTATAATGACCCGTTTACTTTCTAAGGATTCACAAACATCACGAGACATTCCGACACCAGAGAAACAATTGTGCAGGTAGAATAGTAAGGTGGTTTAGAGGGACGCAGAAACCAATATGCGATTGAGAGCTGCAGGCTCGGAGAAAAGAACAGAGAAAGACAGGAGTGTGCGCAGGCCGAAGCAACAGAAGGTCACTGTCTCTGGGTCTGCTGCTTGAACCCAGAGACCTTCAGAGGCTCGTGGCAGAGTGTTGAAGATCTGCAGCCTCTGTCCTCTGTGGAATCTCCGGCTTTTAGAAAGCTTGTCAGCCAAATCCCCGTTAACACACCAATGACCAGGTGAGCTAACGCTGCATAGAGACTGGTTCCTATCCAGCAGGTCACAGGGCCGTGCAGAGGCTCCACTCACATGTTATTAATGACACACAGAGACGTCACGGGACCGGTATCACATATTATCCAGCCCACTGAAACGGAGCAGCAGTTTAACCTCTAGCGCTTTCCCTCATGTTCAGCATGTACTGCCAGATAGAGAGCTTTAATTACTGAGCTGCAGTAAACTACATGTTAGCATTTAAAGCCAAACTTTAGAGGTTATTCTGGTGAGAGTGACTCAGAGTAACTCTAAGTGGTGTAACGCATCACAGTTCAGAGACAGTGATGATGTAATGTCCCTTATCACTTTAAGAAGACAGGAATAAGTAACAGGTACTGGATGTAACTTGCCCAACACTGAATATTACAGATGAACAACACAGATACGATTCTCATTCATTCATTTACATTTGATTGAATTAATATAATTCAAAAACATGTGTCTGAGGGTTCCAGGGTCTGAATACCTTGAAGGCCCTGATGGTTCACCTCTGCTGCAGAATCACCACGTCAGCATGGCAGCGTGTGAATATAACAAGTGGTCATAAATTATTGCAACAGACAAAGTGAAAGAGTGAGAGTGAGCGAGCAGAAATCAGAAGTGAACCTTAGGCGCTCTCTAGTGGCAGAGCAGAGAACAGATTTGAGTTTAAGCTCTGTAATGGAGATTCTAGTTAGACGAGCAGTTAATGGACTCTGAAACACATTGATTTCTGGAGTTCTACCAAACCACAAAGCGCTGCTGAAAAGCAACAAATAAAACATCTAATGCAAAGTGAACCATTGATCTGTTGATGGTTAACTACCTGTTGTTTTTCTCAAATACATAGCAGAAGATTATACATTACAGTTCGTCCTCTAATTCTCTGTTATGCGGTTCCAGATGTACATTTCCCCGCTGTGGGACGAATCAAGGATTTCTGATTCTGATTCTGAATGACCCACATACTAGAACAAAGCTATGCATTCATTCATGCAATATCCTGTCGTAGTAATATCTGATACCCTGTATGAATGCTCTGGATACTACACATTTATTCTGAATAAACTGCCTACACAATGTGCAGCTGGAATGCAGTACGTATCCAGATTTACGGCACCCTTAGTATGAAGACACAGATAGTGCTCACGGAATGGAAAAGTACTGAGGAGTGATGATGCAAAGACATGAACGTGTTTCCACCACACCCCTGGATGGGGACTGCTCGTGCTCTGCTCTTTGGCTTTGCCTTGATGTAAAATCAGTCTGGTATCTGTTTGTAATGACCCCTTATGTTTCATATTTGCATGTCTCTGTTCAGAGCAAATCCATCTTATGTCAAAGCTCTCACAGACTGTCTTCACTTTGCAGTTCAATCACCATCCCAGAACCACTAATCCTGCAGGTATTGGCTCCATGTCTGTGCCCGTGCTACGACCACTAGCAGCAGTTCAATGCTTCACCATAGAAGTTCCCAGCAGGCTAACACTGTTTACAGAGAGTCCTCTTTGCAGCTACTTCCCTTATCATTGTTTTATTTTCATTTGTACACAATAGTCACTTTTATCTGCTGTAACATCTGTAGTTTCCCACTCACGAGGCAGAGAGAAAATCTACAAGTAAAGGCAAGTCTGTATTCTTGGTCCTCTTGCATTGACTGTAACTGATGTCTGCTGTATTGGCCCAGACACATTTGTTAATCTCAACTGAGTTGAAACTGAACTGTGTCTTGGAAAACTCTTTTATCTCACTGACCTCTTCACTCCCTACCAATCCCCAAAGCCCCACAAATCCATCTCAGCCAGTATCCTATTCCCCCCCCAAGTCCAAACTCAACAGCCTCGCAGACAGAGCCTTTCTTTGCCAGCTCCTAGGATCTGGAATTCCCTCCCCCAATATCTCAGTGACTCGGAGTCCCTCACAGTATTAGTACTCATCTCCTCTGTCTACCCCCCATCAATCGATGCCTGTTGATCGTCTTTCACATGACTTAGCTAAGCTAAAGGGCGGCTAATGCTGGGCTAAGGAACTACAGCACGGTCACATGACTTCACGTCCCCATCAGCTAAGCTAAAGGGCGGCTAATGTTGGGCTATATAGGAACTACAGTACGGTCACATGACTTCACGTCCCCATCACTAAGCTAAAGGCGGCTAATGTTGGGCTATAGAGGAACTACAGCACGGTCACATGACTTCACATCACCACCGCTAAGCTAAAGGAGGCTAATGTTGGGCTATAAAGGAACTACAGCACGGTCACATGACTTCACGTCACCACCGCTAAGCTAAAGGCGGCTAATGTTGGGCTATAAAGGAACTACAGCACGGTCACATGACTTCACGACACCACCTTTAAGCTAAAGGAGGCTAATGTTGGGCTATAAAGGAACTACAGCACGGTCACATGACTTCACGTCACCACCGCTAAGCTAAAGGAGGCTAATGTTGGGCTATAAAGGAACTACAGCACGGTCACATGACTTCACGTCACCACCGCTAAGCTAAAGGAGGCTAACGTTGGGCTATAAAGGAACTACAGCACGGTCACAGTTCACGTCACCACCACAGACATTATTTCAGTCTACCATCCAAAAACACATTCAGAAAACCATTGAGCTGTTTTCCAAAAGCATGCAGGTTTCTGTCAATAAAACAAAGATTCAATTCAATGTTTTTATTAGATCAATCCAAAAATACAAGGCAAAATGTACATACATCTTTAAAAATAAAAAAGAAGTCTGATATCATTCACGTATCAAGACCTGGCTTTCATAAACTCTTTCCCAACATGCTCTGAACTTTCAATGCCTTTTCAGCGTCTTTCCTCTGACTCTCTGTATCGTTGAGGTGAATTTGTTTTAGACCCTCAAATATCCCTCAAGGTAGGCTTCAGCTTCAGCAACCTTCACCTAAATCAACAGAAAACAGGGTCAAAATAAATGTGTCAGCAACCTCGATACATAAAGTGGAGAGATTCTTCTTCATCCCGATCCAAAAACGTACTCCGTCCTGTCTTATCGCAATCTTAAAACGTGCAAAACCAAAGAACTTGGTAAGAAAAAAGTAATCTGAATGTTCAAGTATAACAACAACGCACATCGTCTACCAGCAAGATGGGGCTCGGTTCCTGACTCTCCTCCCTTCTGTACACTGAGCTCAAGTCTTATTACACCAATAAATAACCTTAAATCAATCCTTAGACTAACAAGAACGAAATGACCTAGAAAAGAAACTAAAGAAATGTCTCACAGTTGTTTCCATTTGTTAATCAATTCAATCAACTCTAAGTTAGTCACGTGTTCTTATGGAAGAGGGTTAGGGCCACAGTCTCTAAGAATTCGGGGATTTTCAGAGAAAAAAACTATTTTTTGGCTTTTTTTTAAATCGGGATTCTGACATTACCTTCAGATTCAGAGGATTCAGATTATTTTCAAAATTAGAATTCTTTTCCTTACTTTCTGCCCAGAATTCCGGGATATTTTCATGAACACTTTTTTTCACGGAACTCTGAGACGATCAAAACAAATTGAAAAAATCTGACGTATTTTTCCTGAGCATTCAGAGATCCCCCAAAAATAAGCTTTTGTTCTGATTTCAAATTTGTTTTCACATCTAACCGTAAACCTTTTCCGCACAATTATTAAGTGTATGATATTGAAATAAATTAATCAAACGCAATAAATATTTTTCTTTAAGTTGTCAATAAATACGTCATCGCCCACTTCGACTCGGCTTAAGAAGAAAAACATTGTCCAGCAACATTTGAATCTATCAGTGCTATCAATCACAGCATTAACAGCATCCTGATTAGAGATGGGGTTTCCCACATTCCACCTTCTCCTGTTCATAGCCTTCAGGTAAAAGGAAGGTTGAAAAACCTCTAATGCTCTTTATACCCGCTTGAGTGAGCTCTACATGTAAGACCGCTTCCTGAGGGTGTTAATATCCGTCAGTTTACCCTGGAGGCGGTCTGGATGTGAGCACAGCCTCTCCAAATTAGCAGAAATTAAAAGAAGGAGTTGTGTGCTTCATGCCATCTCATGTTGGATTTCTTTGAGGGAATGTGTTACTGATCGGGCTTCTCCTGGCTGAAGTTACACAGGAGGCTCTTGGCGCCGTTCTGCCAAGAATACAGCGTCTCCAGAGGGGTTTTTCCATCCTGCAGGAGAGAGGGAAACACTGATCAGAACTGGAGAAGTGGAGCATTTACATTATGATTCATCTTCTTCTGTGAGGAAAGTCTTTAGCCCCATCGAGGGTCCTCACAGAGGCCTCATTGCAACCTGTCCGGCCTGTCAAGTGCATTTCTGATTACAGACGATGGCACTTTCATTTTAAAATAAGCAGTATTTTATTGAACTGAACAATATTTCATTTGAATATTACATTTTTATTGTTACTGTATTTTCTCTGCTTTTAGCGTATCTTGTTGATGTGGTTTCCCTGACTACTAAGGGTTCCTTTTCAATATTATCTGACTATACGCCGGTGCCTCATCACTGCAGTTTCTTAAAAGGCCACTTGAGGCCGCACTAAAAAGCGATGGAATCTCAAAAGCTAATATCTCTAAAAAGAAGAACAAAGGGATTATCTTACACACGTCAATGGTCCTGAGGATTGTGATATTTTGGGCTCAGGGCTGCGTGGCCTTCTGATGTCAACATTTTACAATGAATTATAATTGATATGCATTTTGATCAGTGAAACCACGGAGGGGTTGTTTTGCACTCACAGCGTTCTTTGTGTTGAGAGTGGCCCCGTACATCATCAGCAGCTTGATCATTTTGAATCTGTTTATTCTCACGGCATCGTGCATGGGCGTGTCCCCGTCCTTTAGGGGGGAATCAGGTATTGATTAACTTCTGTTGCGTGCAGTGTGTAGTCAACAGTGCATAGAGTGTGCCTTCATTATGTGTGCACAAATATGGAATGATGGAATTCTTTTCTGTGCACATATGCCCAGACAAATAGCTCCTGCAGCAGATTGTCTCTTAGGATCAGCTTTATGTCTCTCTGCAGATTATTAGCTGTGAACTCTGTGTTTACTCACTCTGTCTTTGGCGTTGACGTCGGCTCCACAGTGGATCAGATGCTCGGCACACTCACAGTGTCCAGTCCGCACGGCCACATGGAGAGGAGTGCTGTTTAACTGAGGAGAGGACAGGCTTTCAGTTCTCTCCATTCATGCAACAAGCATATTTGCACAGCTGGAGATAAATAAAAACCTGTGTGTGTGTGTGTGTGTGTGTGTGTGTGTGTGTGTGTGTGTGTGTGTGTGTGTGTGTGTGTGTGTGTGTGTGTGTGTGTGTGTGTGTGTGTGTGTGTGTGTGTGTGTGCTCACCTTGTCTCTGTAGGTGACCTTGGCACCCTGGTCCAGGAGGAGCTGCAGGGCCGGCAGGCTGCCTCCTCTGCAGGCCCAGTGCACCGCGGTGGCCTCCAGCTGAAAGACAACACACTGGTTCATGAACATATAGGTTCACCTGCTGAATTAAAAACAGAACAAATGAACCAAAGAAAGAGAAACCCATGAAGCAGATTCAGGCAGAAGGAGTACAGATTCACACTTACAGTATTAGAACAGAACAGCTGACAGAGGAGAGAGAACAGCTGATCCACTCAGGATCATGAAAAGAAGTCAGGGAGTTTTTCGCAAAAAGTCACTAATTTGAAACAAAGTCAGCATTTGGAATAAGTTGAATTTTGAGAAAAAAATTAGCATTTGAAAAATTTGCCGGATATTTGAAAAAAGCCCCAAAAAAAAAGTAGAATTTTGGGAAAAAGTTTGTTTTGTTTTTGTTAATAGCCGGAATAAAAAATCTGAAATAAAATCAAACGTCAAAATGTTGAAAATAAGTCAGAATCTTGAGAAAAAAGTCTACATTTTGAAGTATTTTGGGAAAAAATCAGAAGGAAAACAAATTGGAGACAAAAAGTCGGAATGTTTTGAAGAAAATAATTAGGGTCTCATGAAACACAGAAATCTCAGAAAGCAGATTCAGGCAGTAGGCCTACAGATTCACTCTTACAGTATCAGCCTACTGAACAGAACAGCTGACAGAGAGAGAGATCTGATCCTTTACAACAAACACTATGATCGTTGCAGTGTTCACTAACACTGTCGTCCTGCTTTTAAAATGTCGCACCTTGTCTTTTTTCTCGATGGTGGCTCCGGCCTCCAGGAGTCTCTTCATGACATCCACGTGTCCTTTGAACGAGGCTTTGTGCAGCGCTGTCCTCTGGAACTGGACATTTGATATATAAAGAAGATGAAATCAATGATAACGTTCGTTAGCTGATCACTTTATCACTTATTATTATGATCCTCTCTGTGGCGCTCACATGGTCGGCTGCGTTGGGGTTTCCTCCGTCAGTCAGGTACTTCTCCACCAGCGGCATCTTGTTGTCACTCGCTGCGTTCAGAAACATCTTCTCATCCACCCAGGCCGGCTGGAAGGATTTTAAAAAGCAAAAAAAAAAAACATTTTGATGAAACAACACCGACCACCGACCGACCAACCGACCGACCGACCGACCGACCGACCGACCGACCGACCGACCGACCGACCGACCGACCGACCGACCGACCGACCGACCAACCAACCAATCAACCAACCAATCACCAATCAACCAATCAGCCAATAAATCATCAATCAGTCAACCCAAACTGATTGACCAACCAACGACCTCCTGATTGATCAGAGTACCACAGAAGTGACCTCACCAGGGTCTCTGGCACTGGCTGTGGTTTCTTGTTGACCGGAGCCTTCCTCTCCCTCCTCCTCTTCTTCAGCTGCAGGATGTTGAACAGGTCGTCCACGGTCTCCAGCTTCAGCCGGCCGCTCTTATCCGTCTGACAGGGAACATACGGCTTCAGCAAGAGAAGGAAAAACTTGATTAAAAAACAGCTTTGTACAAGAAGGTTGAGTACATGGAAACGATTTATGAACCCTGGAATTATTCAGATAGTTTGAACTCTTGTCAACACCATGAGTGTGAGGTCTGTTTTTAGTTGGACTCTGTGTCGTACTGTAAGAGGCCTGCAGGTGGCAGCGTGGCAATGCTTCCTTTGTTATCTCCTTAAGGATACACTGGAGCATCCTTTAGGAATAGAATGGGGCCCCACAATTCCACATTTAACATCACACAATCTTTTTCTGGCAAACGCAGAATGCCTATCTTGGCCAGGACACTCTTGAACAATAGGTTTCTAACCTCACCTTTCTGGTAAATAAAGGTTAAATAAAACATAAAATAAATAAACTGTGCAGAAAGGAGGAGGAATTCAAGGAAAAGGATCTGTTTGACCCTGCTGTAGCTTCCTGTGTTCTTACGTTGAGAGCGGCCACGCTGACCTCCTCCTGTTCGCTGCCGCTGTCGCTCCCCTCGGACAGAACCACGGCCTCCAGCTGGCGGTGAGACCGGCGGTCGTCCTTCTTCTCCTGACCCACCGCCGCCTCGTACTCGCCGCCATGGAAGTCAGCTGCCTCCTTGCCCTCTGACCTCTTACCGGACACCTGAGGGAGAGAGGAGACGTTGCACAGCCTGAATTATAGATGAACAAACACATGAGGGAAAATAAACCACAGAAGTCTAAACACAGAGTTAAATACTTGGTCAAAAGTACCCAAAAGAGTCCTGAACATTGTCTTCAGTAATTGGGATGTTTTGTTAAGTATCTTGTCGTATCGTGTTGCATCATAAATCGATGTCTTATCCTTTGAAACATTTTAGTTTTTTAAATCCGGTGTCCTGCTCTGCATGTGAGCATTGAAAGCCATTATTTCGGTCAAAGTTTTCAAATGTTTGTCTCTTGTCTTGATATGTGTCTTGTCTTGATGTTGCAAACGGAGCTGCTGCGATCCCAGACACTTTTCAGACTTTATCTGACAACAAAGCATTACCTTATCGTATCATCAGTCGTCAAGAGCCTCTGAAAATCTCTGCCTTTTTTTGTAAATTTGTTGACTGTCTTTGCCGCTCTGTAAGGACAGCCAATTAAATGAACGTTGAAACTGTTACCATATCAGCTCACTGATGTCTTAATCTGAGAGGTAAACACGTGAGCACAGAGGAGTGTAAACACATTAACACACACTTCTAGCCTTCAATGAGACTCCTGTATTGACTCAGAGGGCTTCAGTTTCATTGAATTGATTTAAGGAAGAAGATTCCACGGTTATAATATAAGGTTAACAAAATCTATGGGGGTCAAATTTTCAGTAACAGCAATAATGGATGCACAAATGTGATGTTCTTAATGTAGGCTAAATTATAATTAAGAAGCCTGTCTTATAACCAGTGAAGGATAATTAAACAAGGAAATTAAGTAACTAAAGGGAGTTTAGATAAGAGATAATGTGGCAACACTAATTGTTTTGGGTCCTGATTAGCAGAAATAATACAACTGACTTTTTCTTACATTTTGCTTTGAACAAAAAAGTGTTTGATTCTCTTTAAATGCATATTTAAGAAAGTCACAGGAAATAGTACTAGTACGCACATAGTTAAGAACTGACTTTAATTCTAAGCATCATTAATCTATCTCGTTTCAAAAAAATAAATGCTGATTTCAATCCCTTTTTAAAAATTCAAACTCTAGAAAAGTCCTCTTTTTGTACAAAAACCCTCATAATTATCATCCCACACATCAGCAGATCGTACCAGTTCCTCGACGCTGTGCAGTCCCATTCTCCTCTTTGATATTATATATAAGTGAGTATTCTAGCTGGAGGTTACTGTAGCTGGAGGTTATTCCACCGGGTCTGATGCTGAGGGTCTCGGTCTGTCTCTCTGTCAGCAGCTGGAGCCCCGGCCTCTTTTATAGCTCTGTCAAACCTCTGCAGAAAAAATAGAGGTCCTGTCACTCAGCTCAGATCACATTACTGTCTTCATGTGCTCATTTGGCATGCTCACATCACCCCCCCACCCCCCCACCCCACCTCCGACTCTCCCTGTTTGGGCTTCTCTATGTCACCGTGCCGAGATGGAGAAGAGGGAAGAGGTGTCACTCTGCCTCACTTTGGGAAAATGAGAATGGAGTGGTGCTGTGATGATGTCTCTGGTTCCCTCCACAAAAAACAATGGGATTTTGTATCATTGCAGACCTTATTTCAGGACAACCAAAAAACTTCCAGACCAGGTGACAGGAAGTGGAATCTATCTATCTATCCATCTATCCGTCCGTCCATCTGTCCGTCCCTCTGTCTACGAAAGTCAAATATCTACTAAAGCTAGGCTAAGTTATCTAACTTACTACCTAGTTGTTTGTTTATTCTAGAACATCCCAAACAAGCTTTTAATGACAAACTAAAGACTCATCTGATGCACATATTCAGCTATTTCCTAAAAAACCTTGGAGAAAAGGAGAGCATTCACTTGCACAAAGTCCGGCTGCTTGTGAGCATGTGATTTTAAAAAGCTGCGCTAAGCGTAGCCTCCGAACTGCCAGACTTAAGATGTTCTATCATTTATATGTTATCGGAGGAATACAACTGATGAGCACACACATTAACCCTAATGTCCTTATTATTCAGTTCTTCTCTTGCATTTCCTGCAGAGTGAGTCCTCTCCTCAAACATAGACCCTCTCTGGGCAGCGTCTCGTCACGCTGGGCATGTTCCCGCAGACGTGCAGTGATATCACGGTGAGGAGACAGGTTCATGGCTGCTGAGAAATAGATAGTCACCCTTCCAAACATCCTGTCACCGTGCTCTGCAGCCAATCACAGGCCTGGGTCAGAGGTCAGCGGCATGCCTCACCGTTTGACTGACAGCCAGCAGGGAGTAACGTCATGTCAGGTGCTGTTTGTGCTGATGGTAAATGTTCAAACTGCATATTACACATCTCAGAGGGATGATGCTCGGGGTCGACGGCTGCCTGGCAAACTTTCCACCAATCAGAACGCAGGAAGAGAAATCTAATGCATGACAAGGTTTTTAATGACATCATGAAGTTCAGTTTTTGCCCTTCTTTAGGCCTTTCTCATAAAAACTGAGCCATCACGGTGGTATTTGCAGCCGTGTCGTCCGCTCCTGACCTCTGAATTCCTCTGAAAGTGACTCATGGCTGCAAACTATTTCTGAACCTGACCTTGGGACAGAAATAGAGGCTAACAGGAGAAACTGTTTGGGATCTGGACCTTCAGAGGAACTGTTTATATCCAGCAGATATGAAGTGTGTCATACTGAACCTGCAGCCGGGACACACCTGAAGGACTCATCAACAGCACATGATGATGACCCATTCTAATGCAAAGAGTCTTTAAAGAGTCCTCTCCTGCTGATGTTCAGGTGTATATCAGTATGTAGTGTCTCTACTTTAAAGAGTCCTCTCCTGCTGATGTTCAGGTGTATATCAGTATGTAGCGTCTCTACTTTAAAGAGTCCTCTCCTGCTGATGTTCAGGTGTATATCAGTATGTAGCTGTCTCTACTTTAAAGAGTCCTCTCCTGCTGATGTTCAGGTGTATATCAGTATGTAGTGTCTCTACTTTAAAGAGTCCTCTCCTGCTGATGTTCAGGTGTATATCAGTATGTAGAGTCTCTACTTTAAAGAGTCCTCTCCTGCTGATGTTCAGGTGTATATCAGTATGTAGAGTCTCTACTTTAAAGAGTCCTCTCCTGCTGATGTTCAGGTGTATATCAGTATGTAGTGTCTCTACTTTAAAGAGTCCTCTCCTGCTGATGTTCAGGTGTATATCAGTATGTAGTGTCTCTACTTTAAAGAGTCCTCTCCTGCTGATGTTCAGGTGTATATCAGTATGTAGAGTCTCTACTTTAAAGAGTCCTCTCCTGCTGATGTTCAGGTGTATATCAGTATGTAGAGTCTCTACTTTAAAGAGTCCTCTCCTGCTGATGTTCAGGTGTATATCAGTATGTAGAGTCTCTACTTTAAAGAGTCCTCTCCTGCTGATGTTCAGGTGTATATCAGTATGTAGCGTCTCTACTTTAAAGAGTTTAACGCTTCCTGTTTTATTTTGAAATGTACTTTCTCTTTGTGTCTTGTCTTCTTTAACTTCCTGTCTTGTGTTTTTCGCCGCCTTTGTATTTGCCTTGATTCCTTCCTCCTGTGTGTGAACTGTATGTTTCTATACCTGCGCTCTCCACTTGTGTTGTCGTTGCTGCTGTCTCTAGTCTGTCTAACTGTTCTTTGTCAGTGTGTTGTCTTTGTTCCCGTCTGGTTTCTGGTTCCCCGTGGCCAACGTTGAGTTTTTCTTGGTTTGATTTTACCTTCTGTTGTTGTTCATCAGCTTTTGTTCAAATAAAAGCTCACTTCTCTTTTTACTGCTTTGGTTCCTCCATCCTGCCCGAACCCTGACAAACAAGTTCCTTAGACCTTGAAATGATCCAGTTTGATTTGATCACACCAACCGTGTATTTCATGTATTTATAATCCAGCACCGCTGACCCTGACGTTATTCCCGGGCTTGAGAAGGAACAACATTTTAATTTAGTTATTTTTGGCTGTGATGGAGTCTGTGACTGCTCTGCTGACAGACGCTCAGCTTGATCAGGAACAGGATCACAGGATCACATGACTCCAACAGGGAGACCAAACTAAATAAAAGAGGCCGTTCACCAAAAATAAAGCTTCCTGTTTCAGCTGCTGCTCCTCACACTCCTCTATCTGCAGCCGTCTGAGGAGTGTGAGGAGGGACGAGTACTCAGGTCTTGTACTTGAGTAAAGTAGAAGTACTCAGGTCTTGTTCTTGAGTAAAGTAGAAGTACTCAGGTCTTGTACTTGAGTAAAGTAGAAGTACTCAGGTCTTGTACTTGAGTAAAGTAGAAGTACTCAGGTCTTGTACTTGAGTAAAGTAGAAGTACTCAGGTCTTGTACTTGAGTAAAGTAGAAGTACTCAGGTCTTGTACTTGAGTTAAAGTAGAAGTACTCAGGTCTTGTATTTGAGTAAAAGTAGAAGTACTCAGATCTTGTACTTGAGTTAAAGTAGAAGTACTCAGGTCTTGTACTTGAGTAAAAGTAGAAGTACTCAGATCTGGTACTTGAGTAAAGTAGAAGTACTCAGGTCTTGTACTTGAGTAAAGTAGAAGTACTCAGATCTTGTACTTGAGTAAAGTAGAAGTACTCAGGTCTTGTACTTGAGTAAAGTAGAAGTACTCAGATCTGGTACTTGAGTAAAGTAGAAGTACTCAGGTCTTGTACTTGAGTAAAGTAGAAGTACTCAGATCTTGTACTTGAGTAAAGTAGAAGTACTCAGGTCTTGTACTTGAGTAAAAGTAGAAGTACTCAGATCTGGTACTTGAGTAAAGTAGAAGTACTCAGGTCTTGTACTTGAGTAAAGTAGAAGTACTCAGATCTTGTACTTGAGTAAAGTAGAAGTACTCAGATCTTGTACTTGAGTAAAGTAGAAGTACTCAGATCTTGTACTTGAGTAAAGTAAGTACCAGAGTGTAGGAATACTCTGTCACAGTGAAAGTATTCTAAATGTTCCTCCAGTGAAAGTAGAAAGTACTCTCCTCTAAATGTACTTAAAGTAGCGACAGTAAAAGTAGTCATTGTCTGATTGGTCCATTTCAGAATAATATCTCTGATATGTTTTATAATGATTGATCAGTAAAGTGTTCTCAGAGCTGGTAAAGGTGCAGCTAGTTTGAATGGCTTTGTATACTGCAGGGTAGCTGCTGGATTTACTGCAGGTGAACTACAGTCTGATTTAAGGGTCATTATATTTACCATCATTAATCCTAATCTGTAAAATAACTAAAGGGATTAAATACATGTAGTGGAGTAGAAGTACAATATTTACCGTGTAAGTACAGTACTGAAAGTAAAAGTACTCCACTGGTGTCGGTAGTCCAGCTCTTGTTTGGCATTAAGCCCAGATGGAAACATCACAGGGTTCTTTAATTATATATAGTGTCCTTGCAGAATTCCTCCTCTGGAAGGAAACGTAGATTTTATTATTAGCCGCGTAAATCCCCCCCTCACCCAGTTCCCTAATTCACTGCCCCTGTGAGACGGACTGCCTCAGCACTGTTTATGAGCGTGTCATCGTGCAGAGATTATCCCTCACTCAGGGATTCAAACCGTCCGCTCGTAACTCACAGCGCTGTTAGCTGTGTGACAGGCTCAACCGCCCCCCCGCTGGCCAGCATCCGTCTGAGTGAGAGAGATGTGACTCTGACAGGGATGAAGTTCAGAAGGGAATCTGTCTCGCCGGCGCTCAGGACAGAGAGTGACAGCAGGACGAGATAAAATGTGACATGAAACGTATCGTGGTCTGGCTCTGGGCCGTGAGAAAAAGAACGGGGGAGGAGATGTGGGACGGGTGACGTAAAGGTGTTTATTATAACTAAACAAACAAAGGAAGCTGCAAACTGAGGTGTGTGAGTCTGTGATATCAGAGGGGTAGATGTGGATGAGTGAGCGTGATGCCAAACAAATGACCAAACAGGAAGCTGCTCTCAGGAAGGAGCAGGCCACAAAAGATTCTGCTGTTCCCTTTACTGTTTACTTCCTGTCTGTCTTCTTCTGCTGTTCCCTTTAGTGTTTACTTCCTGTCTGTCTTCTTCTGCTGTTCCCTTTAGTGTTTACTTCCTGTCTGTCTTCTTCTGCTGTTCCCTTTAGTGTTTACTTCCTGTCTGTCTTCTTCTGCTGTTCCCTTTAGTGTTTACTTCCTGTCTGTCTTCTTCTGCTGTTCTCTTTAGTGTTT
Organism: Eleginops maclovinus; assembly: GCF_036324505.1. Lineage (NCBI taxonomy): Eukaryota > Metazoa > Chordata > Actinopteri > Perciformes > Eleginopidae > Eleginops > Eleginops maclovinus. The sequence continues at coordinate 23,296,614 of NC_086370.1, forward strand.
ACTTCCTGTCTGTCTTCTTCTGCTGTACCCTTCAGTGTTTACTTCCTGTCTGTCTTCTTCTGCTGTTCTCTTTAGTGTTTACTTCCTGTCTGTCTTCTTCTGCTGTTCCCTTTAGTGTTTACTTCCTGTCTGTCTTCTTCTGCTGTTTCCTTTACTGTTTACTTCCTGTCTGTCTTCTTCTGCTGTTCCCTTTAGTGTTTACTTCCTGTCTGTCTTCTTCTGCTGTTCCCTTTAGTGTTTACTTCCTGTCTGTCTTCTTCTGCTGTTCTCTTTAGTGTTTACTTCCTGTCTGTCTTCTTCTGCTGTTCCCTTCAGTGTTTACTTCCTGTCTGTCTTCTTCTGCTGTTCCCTTTAGTGTTTACTTCTTGTCTGTCTTCTTCTGCTGTTCCCTTTAGTGTTTACTTCCTGTCTGTCTTCTTCTGCTGTTCCCTTTAGTGTTTACTTCCTGTCTGTCTTCTTTTGCCTTTTTAAGGAAAACTCCTTTACGCTCACAGCCGTAAATGTTATTTAATAAAGATTAAATGCTCAAGGTCACAAGATAACTGTGTGTGTGTGTGTGTGTGTGTGTGTGTGTGTGTGCGTGTGCGTGTGTGACTACGAAATGTCTACATGTGATCATTCTCATAAAAGTGGGGGTAAAGATCAAGTGCAGCAAACCAGCACCTGCTGTAACCCAACACACACACACACACACACACACACACACACACACACACACACACACACACACACACACACACACACACACACACACACACACACACACACACACACACACACACACACACACACTAGTACCCTTTTAAATATATTTGTGTACACATTACCACATACGGGTAAAGAACAGATATTAGATGTGTTTCATTTGAGATTCAGTAAATGTTCATTCAGGTTCCTGTGTGTGTGTGTGTGTGTGTGTGTGTGTGTGTGTGTGTGTGTGTGTGTGTGTGTGTGTTTATATGTCCAGAAGAATGCCAACTGCTCTCCATGAACAGGTGGAGCACTAACAGCAAACAGCAGCTTGGTTTGGATCAGTGCTGATCCTCAGGTTCAAGGTTAAAGAGGGGGGGGGCTGATAATGTCAGATTAATAGTCATAAATAAACACACACACACACACACACACACACACACACACACACACACACACACACACACACACACACACACACACACACAGGGCCTCATGAAAAAGATGTTCCCATGTAATGTCGACAAACGAAATGAAAGCATGTTTGGGCTTTTCTTCCCATCCAACACGTCTGGTTTTTGTTTTATGCTGGGAAGAAAGGTTTACTGTTGGCAAGAAAACCCGTAATGCTCTTGAGTCCGACACTTTCTAAGACCTTTTCGATAGACAACTATAAAATGAAGCACAGATTTAAGGGATGCTCATTAAGTGACTCTGTGATGTCGCTGTAAATTCTTTCAACGTTTGCCTACACCAGTGATACTCGATCATGTGAAGACCTCTTAAAAGTAAGCTAAGGTTTGATCCCTGAAGAACTAATACGTCAGATTGAGATTTCTTCTCACAGTTACATTTGGCTGCCAGAATCCGCTTCCACACCCTGGTCTACCGAGCTGTAAAGGGATCTGGTCCATCATCCAAGACCTGATCAAACCATACACTCCATCATCTGCATTGGCCAATCGCCTTGCTACTCCCTCACTGGGAAGTAGAACCAGCCAACAAAGAAAGCCTTTCCACTTTTCCACCAAGAGCTGGAGCTGGAGCCAGAGCCAGAGCCAGAGCTGGTGCCGGAGCCGGAGCCGGAGTTGGAGCTGGAGCTGGAGCTGGAGCTGGAGCCGGAGTTGGAGCTGGAGCTGGAGCTGGAGCTGGAGCTGGAGCCGGAGCCGGAGTTGGAGCTGGAGCTGGAGTTGGAGCCGGAGCTGGAGCCAAGATCCCATATGAACCAATACGTCACGCTTACTTCGGAGGGGGGGAGATCAGAACGTGACCACACACTAATAAATTCACTGATTTATTCACCGTACTTTAATCACCGTTCTGTTAGTGAGCATAAGAGCAGGCAGACGTTCTCCTGTGTATTATTGCAGCTATGGGATGGAATCAGTACATGGGCTACACAGGCTGCCATCAGAAGTAAATCCATAAGGAAAACTACGCCGGTCAAATGTGTAGAAAACGGCTTCTGCCTCAACAGGATATCAGAGCAGTGAAGGTAGTCAGGGGAGCTGTGCTGACATCACCTGTCTGAAGCCAAAGACACTTTCAGAACAGCTGTGAAGAAACAGCGCAGTTCAAACTGAACACAGTCACTGATGGGGAGGGGGGGGGGGTATGCATCAGCTGCTGGTGTGACAGTCAGACAGTGAATATGAATCCGTCATAAGAGCACACGTGAACGGTTACGTCATGACGCAAACGATGATGCAATGACGCAGCTCCACCTTAAGCTCCACTCGGCCTCTGAGCGGTGGAAACTCAAGAGGAGCTACAGGCTAGAACCAGGAAAGCAAAAGATCGGATCTTGAACCGGATCCGGTTTAGTGGAAAAGGGGCACCTGTTTGCTGTCGTGGCTCCTAATGGTGGAACGAGCTTCCCATTGATACCAGGATAGCGGAGATAGTATAGTCCAAACAGCAGCCTGAATATCGCTGCGACAATCAGCAGCCTGGATGTCACTGTCCAACCAGTAGCCCCGCCCCCTTGGGGCGATATCAGTCAGATTGAAAATCGCCCCAGGCGCTCTCATAGACTTACATGTTGAGACTCGTTTTTTCAAAAATCGAACGATACAATGCATTTCTATGGGCTCCGGTGGGGCTTGCCCTAACGTGATTTCGTCATACGCAGTTACGCACTGATGCGTGCTCGGACGTACAGCGCGCGCGTCTGGCGGAGACCGCCGATTCGGATGATTCAATGGAATATGTTCTGGAAAATTTTGATTAATTACAGTTTTGATTATAGTATAATTTGATTTGATTATTGCTATGGCATCCATGATGGCTATAAATTGTAGACTGTGCTAAAAGTGATTTCAAGGGCAAACTATTAGATGACAAACTATCTGTTAATGTGTGTTTTATTGTGGAACCAAATGTATTGTATATTTTATGTCTACATGTAGTCCGTCTCAAACTGAAGACCCCCCTGTTTCGCGTATGGGGAATGTCATGGCTTCCTTCCTTGTATTTCTATCAAGCCAATAGACGCCTTAAACAGACAGTTCTAACTCCTTTTCTTTCCTGTAAGTTACTCACAGTTTGAAGAGTTGCTTGGCCTCCCATGGTTTGTAGGACGTTGCGATGTGTTTGCTCAAAATAGAATAACACATTTTGCATGCAACAAAGAAAACAGGCCTTTACAACATTCAAAACAAACCAGCAAAACTCAAATAAAATAACAAACAGGTATTCTTTCCTTTTCTTTATATAATGCTTATATCACTTAAAGGGTACTTGAACGGTGTGTAAGGTTAAACCTTCCTCGACGGCGTCTCTCTCACAGGTTGCCCATCACTGTGGCTTTTAGCCCGGCGTCGTGGGATTTGTAGTCCTTCATAGTGAGTTGACTACAAACGTCACAATTAGGTGGCCTTTGTAGGTAAACACAAAGCACTGGCTCTAACATACCGGCCCCTATTGGTATGGGCATCTTTATTAACAATGAAACATAAAATCAAGAAGAGCCAGACAAAGCCAGTTTCATATTCTATTTGAGATAGAAGACAGGGGGGTCTTAATTGTGTTTGTTTGAAGTAAACATGTCAGCTGTTCTTGTTGTCCTTATCTCTATGTTTTATTGCACTTATTGTAAGTGGCTTTGGATAAAAGCGTCAGCTAAATGTAATTGAGTTTATTATCTTTAGCTGAATGTGTGATCTGTCCTCTCGCTGCAGGAAGTCTGCGGTCTGATCTGCAGACTGGATCTCCATCCCACCCTGAATATAACACCAGTGTTTGTGCCTCAGCTGCCGTTCAGCTGCTGAACGCCTCGTTTACAGGGCGGGGCACTTAACCCCAACATGTGTTGATATCAGGAACAAAGCAAGGTACATTTAAAGGCGGCTGTGATTTACAGGGTTATTTAGGTATGTTTCGTTTGCAGTTCAGGATTTATATCTAATTAATATTAGCTCTCCACTGTTGTGCCGTATAGATGTTATTCATTGCACTATAATGTGCAGATTTATTTATATACTATTATTTATATACTAGTATTTATTTATATACTATTTGTTCTTAATATTTGTATTGCATATTCTTACCTTGTGTTTGTATACATATTTTTTATTCCCATTCTTTTTTTATTGCACATTTTATTTTGAAATGGAGGAACTGCCACAAAACCCTATTTCTCCCTGGATGATGAAACTTTGGTGCAGATTGAGTTGAAAAACATTAGAAGCACAAAACTCTTCGACTACTCAGACAAACACAGAACACAGGTACATGAGTTTAAAGTGGAAGGCCTCTTTTACCAGTGAATACTCATCCCTGGTCACTGGTAAATATAAAAGTGTTTCCCTGAATGTGCAAGGAGAAATATGAGTCATTGAAAGTGAAGTGAAGACTGAGGATGAGTCAGTCGGGATCCTGCAGAAAAAGAGAGGAGGTGAGGATGGATCACAAAGAAGTAAAACAAAAAGAAACATATGAGGAAAAGATGGCAGAGAAAACAGGAATACAGACAGGAGTTCAGGCTGGAATAGAGACATGAGGGGAGCAGAGGACGGGGAAATTCATAAAGCAGCGGTCAGTAATTGGGGGGTTCAGGAGTTGATCCACATTCCTGCAGAGTGAGGATACACAGCGATGGCTGCCAGCAGGAAATCTAGGGCACAAAGAAGACAGATGTTTCTCCTCTTAGAATCAGATTTACATCCTTTAGTGAGTACGATTGTAAGACCCAAAGTATGTGTGTGTGTGTGTGTGTGTGTGTGTGTGTGTGTGTGTGTGTGTGTGTGTGTGTGTGTGTGTGTGTGTGTGTGTGTGTGTGTGTGTGTGTGTGTGTGTGTGTGTGTGTGTGAGACTTCTTTAACATGGCAACAGCAGCTTCACAGGTTTGTATTTGTCTCAGTGTATTTAGATCGCTCAGCGTCACATTGTGTAACGTGCACACAGTCTACATAGATACAGAGCTAAATATATGTGTTTGAATTACTTTTATGTGTGTGTGTGTGTGTGTGTGTGTGTGTGTGTGTGTGTGTGTGTGTGTGTGTGTGTGTGTGTGTGTGTGTGTGTGTGTGTGTGTGTGTGTGTGTGTGTGTGTGTGTGCGTGTGTGCGCAACCCTTGTCTCATACAGAATTACTTTGCACTGCAAATAAACAGCTTTCAATTGCAGTCTCACACATAAGCACTTCATGCTCTAAATTGAACCAAAAAAAGAGCACTTCACTCAACAGGACCCGGGGAGGGTTAGTAAAATATGATATTTGTTACTTAAATGAAGTCGGTTTGATACTTTAAATTGGTTACAGCTCTGGTATTATTCAAAGATGCCTGATACAGTAGGAGAAAGTTCAGGGAAGAAACAGTTCCTCAGAAAGGAAATCAACCGTTTGTTTTGTTGAGACCACATCTTTAGCTGACCCGGTGTGTTTGTACTTATTGCACAGATGTTATTGTTGTTTATGTAAATCTGGTTCATCCATACTGACCGCCCCACCTTCAAAACACTCCCCTTGAGACTGGCTTTTGATGTGTGAGTGATGACACGATGAAGGCGCTTTTGTTGCTCGATATTAATTTGACTTTTTATCTTGTTTTTAACTTTCCTCTGTCGAGCGTCCTTGAGCATTTCATGAAGCACTTCATAAATAAAAGGTATTATCAGTACCATCTGTAAGACAACAGATTCATCGACAGCTCCACCTCAACCACATGCACAATCCCAGGAACTTTCCAACTGTGCGACTGGGAACAGTGTTGCCATGGTGATACATTCCCCTTCCAGAAACAAGAGGTCATATCCCACGGGGCGAAGTCACCGAGGATATGTTTCCCCTCCAGCGGCCCCTCTCTTGTTCACTGTGCTGGGACCAGCAAGTCTTCGAGGCACAAAGTATTTAAAAAAACAACAACGAACCAAACAAAAAGAGAACCCCATGCAGCAGAGAGGAGTCGGTGCTCTGGATTCAGGACAAGAGGAAGAGGTATGAGTCACCTGTAGCCATGAGAGGCCTGACCAAACAATTCAAAAGTCGCCTAGAGGCTTCATTTCGACAGCTATCAGCCCGCTAAACGCCGCTTAGAAGAAGAAGATGCACTTCATTGATCCCTTACTGGCACATTTTCCCCACTCTGCAGTGTTTACACACAGGGAGGATGTACATGCACAAACAGCAACACACATGCAGGAGAGGTGGCAGAGCAGCCAGGTACCCGGCACCAGTGATCAATTTCAGGGTTTGTTGCCTTGCTCGAGGGCACCTCAGTAGTGGCTCAGGAGGAGCACCGGCACCTCTCCAGCTAACAACAGCTCACTCTATTTTTCTGGTCCAATCGGGATGTGAACCGGCGACCCTTTGGACTCCAGTCCAAGCCCTTACAGACTAAGCCACTGTCGCCCAAGAGTTATCACTGCTGCTATTAAGATAGATAGAATCGGAGGATGAAACCCTCTTTATTTGTCACATGCATGCACACAGCAGAGCACACACAGTGAAATTGGTCCTCTGCATTTAACCCATCCTAGTACTAGGAGCAGTGGGCAGCTATCGTGCAGCGCCCGGGGAGCAATGGGGAGGGGGGATTGGAGGTGTCCGGTGCCTTGCTCAAGGGCACCACAGCAGGGCCTAGGAGGTGAACTGGGACCTCTCCAAGTAGCAGTCCACTTTCCATATTTCAAGTCTGTTCGGGGACTTGAACCGGCGACCCTACGATTCCCAGTCCAAGCCCTTACAGACTAAGCCACTGTCGCCCAAGAGTTATCACTGCTGCTATTAACCGGTTTAGTTGAAGGCTCTCTGCTGATTGGTCAATCTGAACATTCCAGTGGTTTGCTATTTTTCACTAACTGTCCGTTGCTAAGGAGAACAGACTGTTGCTAAGGAGGATGCTCTGATCAGGCAGGAAGTAAACACTAAAGGGAACAAGTGTCAAGAGAACTCATTATTCGGGATCTTTTCACAGTGTTTTATTATTATGGTTATTATATTATCGTGTATATTTAAGTTTGTCCATTTTTATAGTATGTACAAAGTAACTATGAAAGATAATTATAAATAAATACAATAATCAACTAAATAAAAAATATAAGGAACTATAAATGTAAAAGAGTCAAAAGTATGATATTTTCCTCTGAAATGTAGGAGTGTATTATTGTATAGTGGCAATAGTTCAGTTAATGTGGTGACTTTTAACCACGGTTTATCACTTACTGTATTTTATAATAAAATGTACTCTTGTTTGCAGAGCCTGCACTGCATCCTCTCCACACAGCAGACACGGAGCTCGGTGTGTGTGTGTGTGTGTGTGTGTGCATGGTAATGTGTGTGTTGTAGGCCAATAGTCGCTCAGTTACACAACCGCTTTCAGTTTCCCTGCCTGCTGCTGGTGGCTCCCCGCCCACCGCCGCTCTCTGCTGCTGCTGGGCGGACTGGGGCAGATCCGAGCCGACCAGTTCCGTGTTCCCTCCTCCTCTCAGCGGACCAGACTGAAGCGGAGGACCCGGCAGCGTCATGATGGAGCCTCCTGCCCGGCCGAGGCATCCATAACTCCGGGGGGCGGAGAGGGGAAAGTGTGCCGAGGTGAGGTGTTTTATTTCTGGGTCTTTCTGAGCGGATTCATCCGGCGGCTGCGGTACGTTTCAGACAAAGTTTGACGCTGCTTTTCTGGAGCTCCTCCCCCTCTTTCACTCCATATCGAGAAAGTGCCTCACCATACACACACACACACGCACACACGCACGCACACACACACGAAAACACACACACACACATACATTTACGCGTGGGCTCTCCGTTCACGTATTTACGTCGCGGTGTCATGCAGCTCTGCAACTTTTACTGTCGATGCGCGTGCGTGCGTGTGCGTGTGTGTGTGTGGATACAGCTGCGATTCGTGTGTTCGTATATTATATATCGGCGTGTGTCACTGTGGCGTCCATTGATGTTGTTGTGACACAGGTGACGTAGTGCGTGACGCGCCTTCACGATGAGATAAGCAGATCCGCTCCGTGCGAATAAATAGCACGCGTGCGTGTGCGCGCGTGCCTGGTTGATGGACACTGAGGTGGATTTCTGAGCTGCGCACTTCAGATTTTTCTAGCAAAAAGAAGAGAAGCAGGAATGTGTGAGGGAAGTAACCCACACACTGTTTCCTCTGTCTCTGTGTGTGTGCGCGCGTGTGTGTGTGTGTGTGTGTGTGTGTGTGTGTGTGTGTGTGTGTGTGTGTGTGTGTGTGTGTGTCTGAGACAGTGAGTAAGATGCATGTGCTCTCACACCTGACATGCACAACACCTACGTGCACCTCGTGTGTCATTTCCAAAAAGCATGGAAGTAATTTCGCAGAAGAAAGTCTTTGTCATTTATTTGATCACTTCATGTTTTCTGGAATGCTGTGATTATTATCTGAAAATGAAGAATGCAGCAAACAATTGAACCTGGAAGGTGTTTATTACACAATGCATTTTATTTCTGATTAATGTCCCTCTTACCTACAATGTGATGGTCCTATTCTGCTTTAATGGGGGGTGTAAAATATCACACATGAATATAACATGTATTTTAGAATAGGGCCTCTGTAAAGCATTGTGTGGTTTTTGTGTTTATACTTTGTGTGTGTATCGTCATGAATATATCTTTCCATTTCCTACTTACTGCAGTTTAGACTTTTTAAATCATTTTAATTATCCAGAATATTTGACATTGTTTATATTTGGTATAGTATCTTTATTTTAATTTGTAATTCTATTCCACCTTTTGAGTATTTGTACTTTAAGGTCTGAACACACTGCTGCTTCTGTAACAAAATCATTTCCCTAATTGGGACCAATAAAGTATCTATCTATCATTCCTATAAGGTTTTAAATATCTGCTTTTTTTGTTATTTTCTATTTAGGTAGCTTAAGTTCATCAAACAGTCCGACGACATACAAAGGGATCAACAGCTGACCATAACGATGGATGAACAGATGGGAGTAATAAGGATGACTACCCAGAAGTCTCTGGCAGCTGTCCTTTGACCACTTGTGGATTAAAAATGGCCCTTTGGCTCGGACCGGGAGCGAAGCGAGACATCGTACTGTCTGGGAGCTCTGGGAATTTAGTTTGAAACTGGACTGCAAAGCTCTCTCCTTATTTCAATGGGACTCGCATGGTTGGTGAAGATGGAATAAGATCTGAGTGTTTCTAAAGAAAAACTGATTACCAAATAGAAATTGAGTCAAGCATGGAGCAGGATTTCACACAATAGGATCTATCGTACATTTTGGATGGTGAACATCTGTATGCACTAGCCTGGACTAACATTAGCCAGCCTGGATCCAAACCCTTTACGCCTGAAACACACCTATAACTGTAATCTATCTGCCATTTCTGCTCAAAACTGCTGCTCTAAAATACAAACATGGCTGCTACAGGAAGGAAGCACTTGGTGAAAGACTTCAACCATTTCATCACCTGTTACCTGTGTCGAGGTTACCTGATTAAACCCACCACGGTCACCGAGTGCCTGCACACCTGTGAGTGAAGCAACACACCTGTGATGTTTGTCAGTTGAAAGATACCAAACCCTTTGATGCAGGGAGATATTTCTGAAACCATCGATCAACTGGATGAAAAGCTTTTGGCAAACCTATTAAAGTTTATCAGGATAGTTCAGTGAGTGAGCAAGCACAATCTCTGCTACCAAGCTAACATGCTAATGAGCGAGCTTTCAAGCTAACCTGCTTTACCACCATGTTAGTTTCCAACTGAGGGAACGAAACCCATGCAGGCAAGCTAACCTGCTAATGAGTGAGCTAGCTCACTGATCTACTGTACAAGTGTGTTAGTTTCTGTGCGAGTGAGTGAGCAAACTATCTGCAAGCTGTCAAACCACCTGTGAGCAAGCTAGCAGGCTATCCAGCACACATTTATTTAAAATCCTTGAAAAAGATGCTAATCAAAAACATCTGTGAATGTAGTTTAACCCCAAAAATGTACTAAATGTTTACTTGCAAAGAGTTAAATGAAACCCAAAGGTAACATAAAACAGGTCAGCTTCCACACAAGAGATAGCTAACTCTCCGCAAGCAAGCGAACCTGCCAATGAGCGCACTAGCAGGCTGACGGGCATGTATCTCAACTTTTCAGTGTTTTTTCCGTTTTATTACTTTGAAATCCTGCAAAGAATATGCTGTCTTGGCAAAAAAGTGCCATTGGAGATTCTTATTTCCCCCAATAACATCTGTGTTGTTGTTGTTTCTTATGCCGCCTGCAAGGGATGCATTGAATGTCACCTAGTTTGTTCAGAATTCCCAAAAAACACATCATTAGCCTGTTACCTGGCTAGCTAACCTACTGTACAACCATGTCAGTTTTCATGCAAGTCAGTGGCTTAACTATCTGGAAGCTATCAGCAAGGGAGCTAACCTGCTAATGAGCGAGCTAACCTGCTAACCAGCAGACATTTTTCAAATTCTCAGTGTTTTGTTTCCAGTTTATTTCTTTGAACTCCTCAAATTAGATGCACCTTATCTTACCCCAATAACATGTGGATGGTTTTCCGTTTGCAGTCTGTAAGAGCTGCATTGTGCAGCACTTTGAGGACAGCAACGACTGTCCTAGATGTGGCATTCAAGTCCATGAGACCAACCCACTGGAGATGCTCAGGTAATGTGTACTTTTTTATTCATACTCTGAACTGACTCTCACTCGTGTCAATCTCTAAGAAAGCCTCCACTGTTTTAGATGATAAATGCAACACTTTTTGAGTCCCACAAATCTATGTATTTCACCTTATGCTTCTCTCTGATCTCATTCAGCACATCCTTCATTTGAGTTTCATTCTGATTAACCATTTGCCACCATGTTTTTGGGCACTTTCTTTCACCTATCTTGTCCTCTGCTCTCCACTTTATATCCCGTTACCCTCCTCTTCACATGATTCTCTGTCCATATTCTCAGGTTGGACAACACCCTGGAGGAAATCATTTTCAAGCTGGTGCCTGGACTCAGAGAAAGTGAGTTTGCCAGATGCTTTCATCACTCTGTCCCCTCAGCTTGACGTTTAACTATGACTGGTAGGAATAATAGTTCACTAAACGAGGCAGCAATAGCAAACACATGATTCATGTTCGAGCTATTGAACATTCAGACAGTCTTAACTTTACAGCAGAAAACAGTATCCCAACTCCCCGTGCTCCTCTGCATGTTTGATCCAAGAAGCCAACATGTGTAAGTTAATCTGTGATGGTGCTTTAATTTAACGTCTCCATAACTTCCCGCTGCTGACGGAGCTCTGGCAGCGGAGACACGGAGCAAACATCGTATATTTCAGTGAGGCCGTGCGGCTCGGCCAAGAGGCGTAAAAATAAGCGTCATAACAATTCTGATTTATGGTTTTAAAGGAAATACCTAATGAGGTATCAGAATCACCCTTCTGTCTTCAGAGGAGACCAGTGTGAATGCTTCTCTGTGTCTCCATGCCACCTGTTTACCTGTTTATGTAAAACCAGGAGAGGAACAGCAGGAACTGGAGTTCTGGAAGAAGAACCAGCCCAGGGAGAACGGCCAAGGTGAGCTGTTTTCCATTCGTATGTGTTTTGATAATTATAGTTTATTCGCCACCAACTTTAAGGGTTTTTTCTTTTACTTATTTGACTGTTTTTATGTATGTTCTGCTTCTAATTTACAGTTTCTATCTACTTCCTGTCATTAGTAGAGGAAGCAGACATTAAATCAATAGATTAGGGGTTGTTTTGTTTCATATTTTAAGCTTGTTTTTGTAAATCTGGAGAATTTCCTGCTCATACTTAGGCTTTTTCACTCACATTTTGACGTCTTAAAATGCTGATATTTGAAGTGTTTTGAGGCAGCACTGTAGACTGTACAGTGTCTCAGAAGTGATGAATGGTGGTCTCTCACTAAAGCAGAAAACGCGAGGCGCCAGAGGCTCGGTCTGCCTGACGTCGTGGGCGATTATGGAGGCGCTGGCGATGATGATGACGGCGGCGACGACGAAGATTACCACAGGAAAGATCCCCAGATCGCCATCTGTCTGGACTGCCTGCGCAACACGGGCCAGTCTGCGGAGGCCACTGTCACGGTGGGTTCGTTTTAATTATAGCACGTATACCTTAATCATCATTGAGTTAATCAATTAACCTGAAAATCACTTGTAGTTTTGGGTCTTTTCCAGGAAAAGATGTAGCTGCCTCTCATTAAATAAGCATTATTTTATTTAAGTAATTGATTTCTTTTTTCTCGTCCAATTAGGATTTGATGAAGAGATTCATCCGCTGCTCCAGTAGAGTCACAGTGGGAACAATTAAGAAGTTCCTCAGTCTGAAACTACAGCTGCCCAGCTCTTATGAGGTAAGATACTCAACCAAACGAAGCTGAAGTTAAAATGGATATCACAACTTTTAGAAACCTTTCCTAACTTCATCCATGATTCAGCTCCTGCAGCCCCGCCCCCGACCTCTGGTCTAGCACAGTGTAAACTATGCATTTTATTTGGGATCATTCATAATACACTGCAACTAAGAACAGGAACCGTCATTCATTCGTGGCTGCAGGATGACATACAGTATGGCCCAAAATCTCATCAACACAACTCTGATACCTCTGTGGGGTCTCTGAGTGTGCTACTTAGCTAGCGAACGTTAGCTGTGTAGGTAAATGCTATCTATCTAACAAACTGGCTAGCACACGTTAGCTGTCTATCAATCAGACTTGCTAGCTAATGTTAGCTTTTGATGTAGTCACGGGTAATTCCAATGAATTGACTCTTCTACACAATCTACTCACATATGATGGTAACCTTTAAGAACAGCATATCCCTTTTATTACGGAACTGCTTTCAGTGGACTCCTCAAATAAGGAAATTCTCAGTTGACTCCCTTGTTTTGTCCAGTAATTGAGTGTCTCCACATGACTAACTACTCAGAAGCCAGACGTCATTCAAACTCCACTATAACTATATTTGCAGCCAGCTTTATCCGGGGGTTGTGAGGTTGGTTGAGCTTAAATGAAACTCTGTCACTCTCTCACATATTCAGCACTGCCTCCCACTCCTCACCACAGAGAACTTCCCCTTTGCTCTCATTTCGTGCTGTTTGATTTCCATTTCCCCTTATCATTTTCTCTGTCCTTTAAAAAGCAACACACTCAGGGGTTTTTCTGACCTAGGTCTAGCTTAATCTGAGCTCATTTCTAATCACATGTCCTCTGCTGCAGCTGGACGTGCTGTGTAACGGAGAGATCATGGGCAGAGATCACACTCTGGAGTTCATCTACATGACCCGGTGGAGGCTGCACGGAGAGAATGTAAGCGTCACTTCCTGTGTGTGTGTGTGTGTGTGTGTGTGTGTGTGTGTGTGTGTGTGTGTGTGTGTGTGTGTGTGTGTGTGTGTGTGTGTGTGTGTGTGTGTGTGTGTGTGTGTGTGTGTGTGTGTGTGTGTGTGTGTGTGTGTGTGTGTGTGTGTGTGTGTGTTATGTATTTAGTATTTATTTGTAGAACAAGCTGAAGTTCAAGTACTTCTACTTTTACTGAAGAACTACTTTTACTCGAATACAAGATCTGAGTACTTCTACTTTTACTCAAATACAAGACCTGAGTACTTGTACTTTTACTCGAGTACAAGACCTGAGTATTTGTACTTTTACTCGAGTACAAGATGTGAGTACTTCTACTTTTACTCAAATACAAGACCTGAGTACTTGTACTTTTACTCAAGTACAGGATGTGAGTACTTCTACTTTTACTCAAATACAAGACCTGAGTACTTGTACTTTTACTCGAGTACAAGACCTGAGTACTTGTACTTTTACTCGAGTACAAGACCTGAGTATTGTACTTTTACTCGAGTACAAGACCTGAGTACTTGTACTTTTACTCGAGTACAAGACCTGAGTACTTGTACTTTTACTCGAGTACAAGACCTGAGTACTTGTACTTTTACTCGAGTACAAGACCTGAGTACTTGTATTGTGTTGGAAGGAAGCGCTGCAGTTCCTCTCTGCAGTGCTTCCTCCTTTGTTCTAAATCACAGAGCGTCCATCAGAAGTATTTATGCCCCCCCCCCCCCCCCCCCCCCCCCCCTGATGAGTCATGGGGATAACAGCATGGAGGTATTATTTTGAACGCCGTCTGCTTTAGGACAAGGTAAGGAGAGAAGTGACGGAGACAGATCTGAAGCTTGACAGTGAAGTAAGAGGTGGAGAAAGAAGACACGACTCATCCGTCTCCTCCTCCTGTCAACTCTTCATTTCATCCACCCGATGCCGAGGAACACGGGGTACAGACGCCTCTCAAATGGGAGCGTAGAAAAGCATCACCCTGTCATTTAATCAGCTCAGGAAACTGCCCTCCGGTCACCACCACAGGGTTTCATAAATACACTCGTGTATGTATCTGCCGGTCTCTGTCCTGACGGAGTAATGAACACACTCTGACAGAAGGTTATTACCTTTAGATGTTTGCTCAGTTGGGTGGATTTCTGTTTGAGTTACTTGTTCAGTTATCTAGTCCACATTGGCAATAGGGTTATTTAATATTCATTAGATTAGAGGAACATGTCCTGTTCCTGCCCAGACACAAGAAGGGCTATAGGAACGCCATATATGGTCATTAGGTTCTGGTACTGTTGGTGGTTAATGTTAAAAAGGTTCGATCCATCCATAACTTTGACCCAGAGTTCCCAACTACACCATGGATCGTCCAATCTTACTTTAGGAACAGATGGAGGCGGGACAACCATCAAATATGTAGAAAGTAAATGTTTTGCAGAAGCATGAAGCAGTTTGAATGATTGAACCCCTGACCTATAGGCTCATAGCAATCGCTAACAACGACATTCAATAAACTCGTTAAAGAGACCCTATTCCTGCCTCTCCTTCACATTGAAGAGGAATATATTAGCATTACGCATAATAAACACATACCTGTAGGATCATAGCAAGTTTATTAGTCACTCACAGCTTTTGACTGCTAAGTTACTGCAGAACCAGAAGGGTTACGACTTATTTCCTCAAATCTTGACTTCTCAGAATTTGGACTTTTTAATTAGAATTCTGACTTTTTTCCAGAATTTGGACTTCTTTCAGAACTATGCATTTTTCCCAGAATTAGAATTATTACTTTTTTCTTATAATTATGACTTATTTTGTAAAATCTACACTTCTCAAAATTCTGAATTTTTCCTCAAAATTCGGACTTTTTCCAAATTATGACTTATTTTCTAAAATCTAGACTTCTTGGAATTGTTACTTTTTTCAGAATTTTTACTTTTAGGACATAGCTGCATTAAGTTGAATTACTGACCACATATTCCTGTGGGGTATTCTCTGCAAAACGTCATCATTAGACAGCACGGTCCTGCTTGCTGCTGCTGCTGCAGGTTGGACCATTTAACACGTCTTTCATTGAAACCAGAACCTGAAAAGTATCCGTCAGTTGAACAGATTGTGTGTTAGTGAAGTATAATTAAAGTGTTTGGAGACAGAAGTGCTGAGTGTCAGAGATGCAGAGGCACAGGGGCGGTCTGGTG
This sequence comes from Eleginops maclovinus, assembly GCF_036324505.1. Classification (NCBI taxonomy): domain Eukaryota; kingdom Metazoa; phylum Chordata; class Actinopteri; order Perciformes; family Eleginopidae; genus Eleginops; species Eleginops maclovinus. Next base: position 23,312,282 of record NC_086370.1, read on the forward strand.
AGGTTGCATCCAGTGTTGTTGATTTTTTCTGAGGCGTGATGCAGCAAAATGCAGACAGCCGGAGGAAATGACAGCAGCTGTGCTCTGCTGCCAGAAACAGGAGACAGACTCTAAAACAGGACACACTCCTTTCACTTTCCAGCTGCTCTGAAACACTTTAAGAGCTTCTTTCTTGTTAATGTTTTATGAAAAGGGACTCTGATGTATTTCTGTGCTTTAGGAAAGTAGCACGATGGACATTTCTATTATTTAACAACGATGATGAATGGATGAGCACTTCTGGAAAACTGAGGATGCCACATGACACCAGTATCTGAGGGAGGGTCCAGCCAAGGCCAATGGTGCATTCACTTGCCCTTCACATTGCCCTATATCCGGGAAGGGAGGTCGTTGTTCCGACTTTAGAGGGTTCGACAGATTTAAGTCCAAATTTGCAAATAACGGACACAAGAGGTGTTCTGGGTTTTGCATGGAGCGTTTAATCAAACCTCTGTCTCAGAAAGGTTTTCCGACTTGAAGGGTGAATAATCCTGGCCTGAATTTCAGATTATACCGACTCCACATGAATGCAGCACAAATACGATAGTTGCTGTTAACAAACCTCTGTCTCTAAAACCGTAGGACTTCTTTTTACTACGTTCCTCAGAATTAGGATTTCTTTTCTCAAAATTACGAATTATTTTCTCTGAATTTTGTTATTGTTCTGAATTTGACTTTTTCTCTGAATTTTCTTTATTACTCCTTCTAGTATTCCTCTTATGCTCCAGAAGTGTGTGAAGAGAAAACCAGATAGATTTATTTTCCTCTAATTTTGCTTCTATTTCTTGTGTCTCTCCCTCAGACATATCCCATGGTTCTCGAGTATCGACCACGGATCGACTTTGGCTAAACCACAGCTGCAAGAAGAAGACCACACACACACACACACACACACCCACACACACACACACACACACACCTACATGTCCACAGCGTGCAGAGAAAGAGATTTAAATGTATTTTTGTACAGCCAATGATGAAGTGCATACGTTGTCATGGTAAAGAGGTTTTATGCTACATAGAATAATATATGCTATAATATATGATATTTTTAAATGTATGTCCCTGTGCCTAAAAACCTGTTGAGATCAGAAATGAAGTTTCAGCATATCTTCACTTTGCCTGTCTAACTCTGTAGATTAAATGTTGATTTTCTACTGTTCATGGTCGGTGTTGTGCTTCATTTACACCCTTCCATCTCTGTTAGCGGCTGGACGTGAGAACGGTCCAAAGGATGCATCCATATGAGCACATGATTATCAACTCTGTAGTGTCTCTTGGTATAGATAGCTGTTTATTGTAATGGAGTACTTTAAGGCCACAGTAAGTTCTAATTTTACTGAAGTAAAGGATCTGAGTGCTTCTTGCAACTCTTCCCGTACGACATGTTTTATTAGTGAGGGTCAGACAGCTCATTAAAGCAGTCACAGGTGAAATATGTTGGGGTCTGAATTTATGAAAGAAGAGACAGAAAAACAACCAGGAATCTGAGGTATGACACACACACACACACACACACACACACACACACACACACACACACACACACACACACACACACACACACACACCTCATGACTACCTATTTTTACGCTGTAGTCTATCATGCAAGCATCCATTCCACACTGACGCCTTTTCATGTGTGAACATATGGATGTCTGCACTCACACTGACGGGACAAACACACATTCTCTGACAGTTTTACACACACTCACATTCACAGGCTCATATGTGCACCTTCCTCACACACACACACACACACACACACACACACACACACACACACACACACACACACACACACACACACACACACACACACACACACGTCCTTCCAGCTGTTCGTCTTGCCCTTGTAAGTGGTTGTTTTTTTCAGGGCAGAGTTATGTAGGCCAGGGGTCCCTGTGGTTCTGTACATGACACACAGGGATGCTGCCGACCCCACAGCACTGTCATAACACCCACTGGGAGTGTGTGGAAGAGGAATGGGAGGCAAGGAGGACAAATCTCACAACACTGACCCACCTTGTGTACGTTCACACAAGTTAGATAACACCTTAGCTAAGCCTGGTTGCTAATGATCATGGTTTGCTTACGGTCTAAAGCACATATGGAGGGTCAACGTTCACCAGTTTAACACAAATCCCATCCCCTTATCTAATTCTGTTGTTGTGAATTATAGTCAGGAACAAAATAATGACGACGCAACCGAGCTGTAAGTCCGTAAGAGTGGGACAATTAAATAAAAGTGAGAAAAACATGTTCGCAATATGTCACTGATGGACCTTCATAGGCCACATGGTTAGTCTGCGATCAAGTCCACGTTGCATGCCACACGTTACAGGAAGGCCCTCGGTTTGGTAGCAATCAGAAATGCCTTCAATATGTGGATAACTTCCTTGAAAATGAACGTAAACAGTTCCTTTTTAAGATATTGTTGGATACATTGGTCGATGAACACTTACATCAAGGAGAAATCTGCATCCATATTTACCAACACACCTTCATAATGAATCCAACAGCGCCTCACAAAAGACACGAACATTAAGCTGCATATAATAAATACCAATAAGCAAATTATCCTCCACCTCATCAGCACGTCCCCCCCCACCTGATGATATTTATTTAGGAAGTTTCCCGGGAAGTGTATCACGGCTGCAGCTTCCCGATGTTACCTCACCCTGATACCATCCCAGCACTCGACACAGATATCAGTGAGGCAGAGGTCGGACAAGTTAAACAGCTGATGGCACGGGAGGTCCTGCTGGGGGAGGGGGGGGGGGGGCTGACACCAGAGCCCTGCGGAGAGGAGCTGCATGTTCACACTGTGTCTGATGGATCAGTTTAAAGTACAGTAAAGAGAAAGTGATACAGCATGTAAAGATGAATACACATCTCGACGTCTCTTTTCGTCCTGTAAAACATGTGAATGCAATCAGAGGAATTATTACACAGCTTCATTAAATACTCGATTCTGATTGGTCAATTTGGACATTTCCTGCTGGCTAAACTACGTCAGACAAATCAAAACAACAAGAGAGGAAGACAACTCCTTAGCAACGGTCTGTTCTCCTTAGCAGAGGTCTGTTCTCTTTAGCAGAGGTCTGTTCTCCTTAGCAGTGGTCTGTTCTCCTTAGCAGAGGTCTGTTCTCCTTAGCAACGGTCCGTTCTCTTTAGCAACGGTCTGTTCTCCTTAGCAACGGTCTGTTCTCCTTAGCAGCGGTCTGTTCTCCTTAGCAGCGGTCTGTTCTCCTTAGCAACGGTCTGTTCTCCTTAGCAGAGGTCTGTTCTCCTTAGGTCTGTTCTCCTTAGCAGAGGTCTGTTCTCCTTAGCAGCGGTCTGTTCTCCTTAGCAACGGTCTGTTCTCCTTAGCAACGGTCCGTTCTCTTTAGCAACAGTCTGTTCTCCTTAGCAGCGGTCTGTTCTCCTTAGCAACGGTCTGTTCTCCTTAGCAACGGTCTGTTCTCCTTAGCAGCGGTCTGTTCTCCTTAGCAGCGGTCTGTTCTCCTTAGCAACGGTCTGTTCTCCTTAGCAGAGGTCTGTTCTCCTTAGCAACGGTCTGTTCTCCTTAGCAACGGTCTGTTCTCCTTAGCAGCGGTCTGTTCTCCTTAGCAGAGGTCTGTTCTCCTTAGCAGCGGTCTGTTCTCCTTAGCAACGGTCTGTTCTCCTTAGCAACGGTCTGTTCTCCTTAGCAACGGTCTGTTCTCCTTAGGTCTGTTCTCCTTAGCAGAGGTCTGTTCTCCTTAGCAGAGGTCTGTTCTCCTTAGCAGCAGTCTGTTCTCCTTAGCAACGGTCTGTTCTCCTTAGGTCTGTTCTCCTTAGCAGAGGTCTGTTCTCCTTAGCAGAGGTCTGTTCTCCTTAGCAGCAGTCTGTTCTCCTTAGCAACGGTCTGTTCTCCTTAGGTCTGTTCTCCTTAGCAGAGGTCTGTTCTCCTTAGCAGCAGTCTGTTCTCCTTAGCAGAGGTCTGTTCTCCTTAGCAGCGGTCTGTTCTCCTTAGCAGCGGTCTGTTCTCCTTAGCAACGGTCTGTTCTCCTTAGCAGCGGTCTGTTCTCCTTAGCAGCGGTCTGTTCTCCTTAGCAGAGGTCTGTTCTCCTTAGCAGAGGTCTGCTAGCGAAAAACAACAGACCTCTGGAATGTCCAAATCAGCCAATCAGAATCGAGTATTCATCCAAGCCGTGTAATAAAGGCTGGTTAATGGAAAATAAACTGTGTCCAGACTTGGACAGTTACAGAAAGCGTCGGTCAGAGCTGCCGTCATTTGAAATTACGTTACTGTCGCTGCAGGTCCGAGTTTGACGGTAGGAGATCGGTAAGTTCTGGGCTTGTGGCTCTAATGGTGGAGTAGATAAATGAAACACTTAGCCATCTCTTGCGGTCCGTTACAGCAGCCTGGTAATAAATCATCAAAGCCTAAATCTGTCCCTCTTGTTTGCCAGAGACTTGTCAGACCTGGGATGGACGGCTCATGTATGCTTGGTCTGGTTCTGGGTTTGGTCTCTGGCACAAACCTTAATACTACATTTAAATCAGCACAAATCCCAAGATAGGATCGGGATAAGTGATAAGTAGCTGAGTACATGTCTCAAGTAATAATAGGAATAATAATAGTTTTATTTATACAACCAAAAGGGCTTTAGAAGAGATACATACAAAACAACAACGAGTAAAAATAAAGAGTGAGGAACATAATTAAAAACAAGGTAGATCACAAACCAATAGAAGGAACATGTGAACAGTGATAGCTCTAACATGTTCCTAAATTAAACTTATAGGTCTTTAATTGAATCTTAAAGTTCCAAGGGAGTTTGCTGTTCTAAAATCCAAGTTCTGTGTTGAAGTGTTATTTAAGGTACGTCTACTTTTAGTTTAGCTGCATCAGTTCTACTCCAACACTTCTCAGGTGCAGCAATTGCATATCTGACAACCATACAGTTTCAGTAAGATCTATTTCCAGACATTAACTCGCCTCTTCCCACATGTGAGGGTTTGTTGGACATATTAGGCGTGTGTTAGTGATGAAGACGATGACATGCGGGGACATCCACTCAGCACATGGATCCATAACGGCAGCCCTTTGTGGGAATGTCATGTCCGTGTTCCTGAGCCGGAGACGTGCAGCTGTGACTCATGGAGATGCCGGAGGAGTGAGGGCATGACTGCCGGCCGGCTGCAGGTTGGAGGTCATTCACATTCAACAGGGTGTGAGGGTGGAGCAGGCGGAGGATACGGTGCATTAGAGGGTCTGCCGCGAGGGTGATTTTTGATACTGTTGAGTGCATGAGTGGGTGATGGAATTTACATGTGGCACATCCATCAGTCCTTAAGTTAAAAAGGTCATCCTCAAGATTTCAGTTGATTTGATGACATCCTTCTTTTCTGGTTTAATACTACAAGTTATTATTCATTAATATTAACATTAATATTCAGTCTTGGCAATTTCGGGTTAGAGCGTGATTGCTCAAACTTTGCATAGCATTGCCAGCTTTATCTGCCTTTACTTTGCAAAAGGAACTGTTTTTAAGCTTTTAATTGAACTGTTATTAAGTTATAACAGGTTTAAAGGTGAGAACACTAACCATTTAGATTACCAACAGATGATTCATCTTTAAAATATATATATTTGACAGTTACAGCGACGTTTGGAGCAGTGAGGAGCTGCTGGTTGTAGAGAGCAGCTGGTGAGCTGATATACAAAAATGACTCTTACTGTCTGAAGGTAGACACAGCAGGTCCACACTGCAATTATCAGAAATAACGAGTCAGACTTTGATAAATGTGTCAATGGAGCTAGATAGCTAAGTTTGGCTAGCTAGCTTGTAAAATAGCTTGCTAATGAAAGCTAGCTAACTAGTATGATAGAAAGTGTTAGCTAGCTTGTAAATCACATGTCTAATATTAGCTAGGTAGCTTGTTAGATAGCTTGGTAATGAAAGCTGTCATGGAAAGCGTTTGGTATAGATTGTAAATTATATATGTAGCAATAGCTAGCTACCTTTTTAGATAGTTGCTAATGAAAACTAGTAAGTTAGCAAGTGTTAGCTAGCTTGTGAATTACATGGAGCTGAAGCTGGCTAGTTTGATTCAACTTTCATTCGCTAGCTATCTTGTTGGATAGTAGCTAAGGTAGCTTCATTTACAGATACACACAGACAGGTTAATTATGGAGGAACCAGGGGGATTCTGCCTTCAGGGTCCACTACAAATCTACGTCATCACTGCACCACCTCCTGCAGGTACATCATGTGGTGCAAACCCTGGGAAAAGGATTGTGCCCGATGATTCTCTCAGGGGTTTGCATTTTTTTAAAGGGAAACAGCCTCAACCTCTGCATCAGGGCCGTTTGTGTTGCCTGCTCATGCCTTTTTCTTTACTTGCTATCAATTAAAGCAACAATCTCATCCTGCCCAAAGATCCCGATGCTCCTTGGTATATCCTTCCTATTTAGACTAACACCGTCTGCTGATATCTA